>NW_009617913.1:6994-91364 GCF_000690535.1 Cariama cristata
AGGAATGCACTATTTTTCTCCCCATTTGCTTTAACAGATGCCTTTTTTTCTGGCAATCCATCTCTATCACTGTTGTCTAGATGGCAGAAGGGGCATTAACCCACTACCTATCTTGCATTTAGGGAAAAAAAAAAAAAATTGGTTCAGCTTTTTACAAACCCTCAGGCTAACAAACTGTTAGGGAGCAGCAGACTATGAAAGAGGGGTTCTTCACCTAAAGCATATCCAAGCATAAAGCCAAAACTTTCTTAGATAGTCACACATTTGTGTCCCAAAAAACCTACAAGCCACATAGAAGTCAGCCCACAAGATATATCTTTATCTTAGCCAGTCACTTATACTTCACTTACTGTCAACAGAGAGAAACAGGCCCTCCAGAGAATTCATCCCATGGGTCTGAGATGTCTGGTTTGTGTTGAGAAGCACCAGTTCCTCTCCTTCCCTTGCTAAGCAGCCTGGACACATAGCTCAGAGGAAGAGGTCCACTCCGTACATCCAGCTGAGATGGACCCAGGCCATCTAACTAGTATTGCCCATACAGGCTGGTATCAACTACAGGTTCAAAAGACTTGTATCATTCTTTTGACAAAAAGAATAACCAAATAAATAAAAAACATCCAAAGCACTCAATGTGTCAGGTCAGCACCCAAAAGCTTAGCAGATGGCTAGAAGGATGTGGACTGAATGTAAAACTCATCCCTGATGGGACCATGTTCCCAGGCAGCACGAAAGCTCAGGGTTGGGTGTGAACTTTCTCAGCTGACAGCTGCCTATTAAGGAGATAAAGTAAAATACACACAGGGTTAACAATAGTAATAACTGTCAGTTTAGGGCAAGCTAACATTTTCCATTGCCTCCTTGTTTTCTGATACCCAAGTATTTTCAGGTTTTCATTTCCTTTCTTATCTGTTGATCAATTTCCAACGAAAGACGATGTAAGAAATGTAATGAAAAGTTTAAGCAAAAATGCTTGAATATATTTCACCAGAAAAATCATGGCAAAAACACATCTCAGACTCTTGAACTACCTGAGGAGGTGAGACAGGAGAAAGTCTGGTGAACAGGAAGCAGAATGAATGAATGAATATATGAGTAAATGAAATCAAATCAAGTCCTACAAGCAAAGACGACCCAGTTAGGAAGGATATCCTGTTCTCACCATAGCTTATGACTGAAAGAAGCAGGGAGACCTCAGAGGGACCCAAGAAAGAGGTTGCTAAAGAATCCTCCAGTGGCTCGATCCCACTGGGGTTATGGGCAGCCCGGTTAAATGCCCTCTAGGCTGGCTGGCTTTAGACCTGATCCAGGCCACAGTGTAAGATGTGCTAGGGTATGATCTCTTGATTGCCGTGGTGTAATTAAAGAAGGCATTACACACGAAAGCACAAATGGACGGTCTGAGCTGTGCATGCCACCTTCACTTCGGTATTTTCTGTCTTTCTACTACTCACCCCTTTGATCTGAACCATCTTTCCAACACAAACTTTTAGCAGAAAGCATTTTTCACATAGAAGCTGAAAGCAGGATAGTCACCAGTGTTGCTTATCACAGCACTGGCTCAGGCCTCAAGCTCAGAGGCCAATGTCCATCCCTGCCCCAAGCTGTACAACCCTGGGCAAGTCCAGTAACATCTCTGTGCCCCACGTCTCCAGCTGTAAATGGAGTCATCCAGCTGGCCGTGGTCCTGCAAGAATGGGGCCATCAGATGCTCCAGGACAGGCTCAGAAACACAGTTCAACAGAATTAGGTGGGTGAGAAAGAAAAAGAACGAGCCCATAAAATGTTCAAAAGCTGCAACAGTACTATTGCAAACAAATTACTGAATGTGACAGTGAAAAGAACAGTGACCTACATTAGACATGAGCATAGCTTCATCTTAAGCGTAGTTTCATAAGTGTTTCATATCCCTTGGATGCTGGCAATGCAGAATGAAGGAAGCTGAGCCTGATGGCCAAGTGCACAGCCCTTCACATTCTCCTCTGCTGGGTCACAGCCACCGGCAGAGAGTTCAAACGTGCTGGGGACATGTCAGTGAATGCTGTAAATGCCCCTTTCCTAAGTTCTGGGCTTCTCTCGTTTGGCTTTTTTATAGACAGACTAAATCCAGAACCATTTTCAATGATACTACAGCCACAGCATAGTTTGCTTGGAAGACAAGGATGGATATAACATATCTGGGTCCAGACCAACTTTGGCCGTAGCACACTTTTGCAAACAAAAATGTCGCTCAAAAACGGCAACCTAAATTTCGCCAATTCCCATTGCTTTTCTGTTGCACAAATATACATAATAAACATCCAGGCTTAAATATCTCAAAACACAACAACACATATCAAACAAAAATCTCAGTGAGCTACATGTTCTTCCTGCAGTTTTAGGACCATCATCCCACCAGAAAGAAGACTCCCTGCTGTCCCCACTCCACAGACGTGCAAAATGCCACTCTCGCAAGCAAATGAAGGTTTATAAAGGAGACCCAGGAGTCTCAGTTCCCTGCCCTTACCGCTTCTCTCACCAGTATTTTTCAGCCCTTGAAAAGCACGACAGCAATAGCTGGCTGTAGGAGGCTCTCCTGTCACGTAAGCAACGGATATCAAACAGGCACCTTATCTCTGGGCAAGCAGGAGCATCCCTGTTTCCTTACCACCAGTACAGAGGTGCAGGCGGCACAAACCACCCGGGTCACAGAGTTCACGGCTCTCCCCTTCCTCCTCCACCTTCAGATCTTCTTTCCATCTCTTCCTCCTCCTCGATGACTTCTTAAGGATCTTCAAAACCTTGTTCACTTTATTCATTTGGTCTCACGGCTGCAGAGAGCAGACGGGATTGCCCCAACTCCTGTGTCTCAGCAGCTCCAGTTCCTGAAGAAGGAGGGACAGCTAGAAGCAAGCAGGTCACTGGGAGGCACGAAAGCACTCGTGTGTGTGTGCATGCGTGTCTCTGTGTCAAAAGCTTCTTTTCACCCAAAGAGAGAGTTTTGGGTGGTGGCAGGCGGGGGGAAGGCGAAAGAAGGATTTCTTTTGCCTCTGTCCATCCACAGCTCTTGCAGATGAGAGCAGGCATTTCTCCCCCCTGATGACTTTGGAAAGCTCATAACTCACAGGGGCAGCAGATCCTGTATAGGGTTTTCAGTTTCTGTTTTTGACAATACATGCATTCTGGCAGATTTCAAATGCTCCTCAGGCAAAAGAGCCAGCATCAGCTCAGAAAAAGCAGTGACTCTTAAAGAATTCTGGCTTCATGTCAAAGATTAGAAATAGCTAATGCAGACAGCAAATAGTATCTGAATGCATCCCTGAATACATCCCTGCAAATAGCTTCTCTCCCTCTTTCAAAAGTTTAGACTCTCTAAACTTTTTAAATCATTTAGAGGCTCTAAATATTTTTAAATGACCCTCTGATGTTCTTAAACAGACTTTAATGGACAACAACTTGCAGTCTGCAGTGTCCACCCAGGGCCATAGCTGCTCTCAGACACCAGCCAAACCCCTGAGAAGGGCACAAGAACCCCATGCAGGAAGCTCTGACGTGATCTCCCATCCATGGCAATCTCCAAAGATGGAGAGCTCAGAGTCCCTTCTGCTGTTGCCATCCTGACATTGCAAGTCAAGGCACAGGTGGGGGGTAAGAAAAGCGGTCTCTTCAAAAGACAGTTTTCAGAGTCCGGAGGCTAAGTGGAAAATGACCCTGTGTGCTTGGAAAAGGCTGCCTGGGAGTCAGGCAGATGACAAACACGCACCTTTACTGCTGGCTTCTCAGCTGTAAACCAGACCATGACAGAGATGGATGGATGCTTATTAACCCACTCATACCCATGGGAACCAACGGCAGAGGCAGATTATCAGTTCACTAATAGTCAGGTCAACCCTGGGCCAACCTACAAAGGGATCAGGGTGCCCAGTTCCTATTTGCAGGATGTTTCCCCTTGGAAAACTTTGGGAGCTGAGGTAGCTCCTGGCCCTGGGCCTACAGGTCCTACAGGACCCCTTTGCCCTGCAGAGAGAGTCAGTACTGTCCTATTTCCCACACTGATGCCAAGGAAATATCCATCGTGATTGTCTCCTGGCCATTTCAGGGAGGAAAGGTGATAATGGGGCAACGATTGTCAGCTTGGGAGGAGCCCTCTCCAACCAGGGCAGTGGGGTTAGTGGAATGGAAAGGTCCTTCTCCAAGCAACCATGTGTGGGATGGACATGGCTGTGCCTGGCAGCAGGACCGAGGGCCTGCTAATATGCCTAAAACTCCATTTAGAGCAATATAATTAAGAACAAACCCTGCAGTAGATAGTCTTAATGGATGTACAAATTAAATTATCATGCACTTCATTTAAGGCATTATAAATAGAGCCATTACTCTCACCGCTGAGCAAGATGCAACCCACAACCACCACCCCCCCATGCAAAGGCCAGCACAGGGCAGAGCATGGCCCACCAGTGACGGCCACCGCCAGCCTCGGTTAACCCTTTCAGGCCTCAGCTCTCACCCCCCGACGTGGCCACGTCAAGCACTGCCCCAGAGCAGACCCCAACAGCAAGCTTTGGTGGATGCAGCCTTCTCAGCTCATTAAGGCCCAGATTTTAATGAGACGTGGCCATAGATAAGCAGCGCTATGCAAATTGCACCACCCCAAGAAACTGTGCTCTTCCTGTACATCCCTCCAAGGCGTAATTCTTCTTCTTCCACCTCTCTCCGGGCAGGAGGTAATTTGCACTGCCTCGTCTCAGCAGTTTACCGCAGTCAAAGCTGGCTCGGCTACCCAGGAGCAAAGGCAACTCTTCTGCTGAGCAAGGATCTCCTTGCCTCCCCTCCAGAACAGGATGGACGTGGCTGCTTCCCTTTTCTCCTGTTCATGGGCAGCACCCAAAACAGAGCCTGCTCCTGGCAAGCGCTCATCCCAGTTTGCATTGGTCTCTGCCATTCACAGTCCCCATGCTCTTCACAGGTGTTAAGGCTTTCACAAGCACCGTGGGAGACTGGCACGGTGCTTGTCCCAGCCTTGCACAACAGAGACACCCTTTACAGTGGCTCCCAGATTAGATATCAAGCCAGTAGCCCCCCAAAGAGAAAGGGGAAGCACTATTCAGGAAGCAGGGCTTAAGGGTGATAAGGTCCATAATTCTGCTAACATGCAGGAGAACCCAACCTTACCCACCCAGAACAGGGGCAGACTCTACCTCTAGTCCTGCTCCCCTTTGCTCAGGTTCCTTCTTTGCACAGTCTTCAGCATACTGGTATCCTTCCCCAAACTTTACCCCACCTCCATCTCACTCCTCCCCCAGGCTCACTCCATTTCCTCTCCTTTCCTTTGGAAAATGGCTGTAATCCTTCACATATTCCTCAGTGAGATTTATGAGTACAATTCCATTTTATTTTGATGGTTAATACTAGCACTAATGCTGCTGTCATGTCTACATAATTAATAATGAGACTAAAAATGCTAAACCAATCTTAAAGTCACTTTATTGGTCTTCAATGTCATTAGTTAGAGCTGACATAACCAATTCAAAGTTGTCATCCATACTGAGTGACCATTACCACTTCTCCTATTAAAAAACAAACAAACAAACATGGATTTGGGGCTGTACTGCAGCCCAGACTCTCAAGCCAGCAAGTAGCACTATAGAGGGTCACCTAAGGGTGATCCCCTTCTCATTTATTTAATATTTTAGAGAGCTGCAGCAACACAGTGAGCCGCAAGAAAGCAAGACAGCATGGAGCAACATAAAGCATTTTGCTGAGATGAGGTCTCAGGGACCAAAGATACAACTTGCATGTCCCTTGTGACTGCAGATGCTACTTCCACTCAGCCCATTCTGCATTCTCCCATCTGCCACAGCATCGTGTGGCTCATCATACGCATGGATAAGGAAAAACAGTCTTTGGTGCAATGTCACTGTCTGCCTTAGTGTGCAAACGCCTGTAGAGCTGCTGCTGCCTGCAGCAGAGAGGCTGGTGTCCTCATTCTTAAAACAGGGTCTGTCTGGGCACTCTGAAAGGCGACAAGCCACTACGAACCACCCATGCCTTGTAGCCTATTTTTTCATGATCAAGTGATCATGAGATCTCTTAATAACCTGTTTTGGAAAGATTTCTGCTTTATAGTCGGCGTGGTTGTTAATCCTGTAGATTGCACTCACACTGCTTTCAAAATTTATTCTGCAGTCTGGGCAACAAGTTGTTCTCTACTGATTTGAAGGCCAAAATTGCTGCCTCGGAGCATTAAGGATTTAAGGGCTGAAAATTCCTTCAAAGCGACTCACTAACTACTGTGAGTACTGGAAACACTTTGGTTTCCATTCAGGTAATCATTCTTTTCATCTCCTATTCCCACTTAGCTTCATCTTCCACTTCTCACAACTTATCTGAAGCTGTTTGATTTGAGCCAAGATTCAGGTAAAATTTAGGAAAGTTCAATAATAACAGTTTAATATTGTTAAGTTAATCCAAACTATTTCCTTCTCCCTCCTTTTCCAATCACAGTCCTAGAATTAAAGTATAGCAGCTATTAAGTATTTTCTAAAGCAAACCACGCATGCTTCAAATTGGCCTCAGTTTAGCAGTTTTATTTTTGTGTTAAATGATAGGGAACAGCATTAGCACAAAGGTCATTACGTGAGTCAGCACCACACGGCAGCTACCTCTTGCCCAACAAGACTGAGAACAGCCTCCTGCTCTATTTCAGCCCAGGCAATCCTCCTCTCCTTCATGCTCCTGTTTAATGCTACCCCGGACAGCAGAGCCATCCTACGCACCATGGAAGAGGATGCTCCCTAACCAGCAGTATTATTAGGTATTTCTCAGCATTGGATCATCCCAGGTGACTTCAAACAGGAAAGCAGCCGATGCTGTTGCCCTTAATTTTTATAAAATTTAAGTGTGGCACATCTGCCACAAACACAAAAGGGAGGTAAGTTTTCAGTAGGAAGACCCTAAGGAGTAAGGGATGCAGAAACACAGCCCTATATGCTTACGCAGGGCCGCCCAAGTCACAGCTGACAGATTTAAGCATACTCGCACTTCGGGCCTGCTTTCAGCAGGCTGCCCTCGAGCAAAACTGAAGGGATCGTTAACCAGAGGTAGTGCTTGGAAGTAAGTTCCTAAAGCCAACAGGTCAATGCAAACCAACCTGTTGCAGCATCATCACTGCCTGCTGCAGCATGGTTCTCAGTAATCTCAGCAACACATGGGTCTGCTGCAGCATAGAGAGACACCACGTCCTCATTCAACACTGACCAAATGCTTCCAAACCGAGGGGACACATCCTACTCCAAGCACTATTTCACCAGCAAGCCCTTGCCTGATCCTTCTCTACCACAATATATTTTGCTTGTTGCATAAGTCCGAGCTTCTGCTAGGCTTAGTGAGGCTAGAGACAGCACAAAACACCATCACACTTGCTGCAGCTATTAATCACACCATGCAACACTGCTGTCAGGGATCATGTCATGAAGTCTTCAACTGTTTTAACACCCAGCTGTGGCACTGACGTCCTCTGCAAGTTTCTGCTGATACCCTGCCATTTAACTCCCTTCCCTTAGGTATTTTCCAGCTGTTTCAAAGATCATGAGAAGCTTTTGAGAAGGGAACTGCTTAGTGTCTTGCAACTGTGGCATTTCAAGTGAATTTGGGCTTTTGGCTTTATTACAAAATAATAAACATAACAATAAATCAAGGCAACAGAGAAAGAGGATAATGTTGGAGGTTTGCCACCTGTGTGTAGCATCTTACCAGCTTGACTGCAGCTACAGAAATGAAGGTTGGGGATTTCAAAATATTCAAAGCAATGGAAGAGCACAGACCTGGCAGAGCAATTAAGGATTCACGCAGTTACTTCCAACCACTCACACTAAGCCCATGCTTATTTCAAGGGAATGTGGTCTCAGAATTAAAATCGCCAAAAAAAAAAGGGCTCAGATGGCTTTAAAAATCTTCCCAATTTTAAAAGTGTCAGGTGCAGATTTGGCTTTTTGTTTGTTTATTTCTCTGGGGCAAGAAAACATATATCTGTTCAAAAATATCCCTGGATGAATAAAGGGCTGTAATTGCTGTAGAGACAACAAAAAACCTACCAGTCCCGTAAATAAATTCCAGCACCTGACAGTGGCCACAGTATTTTCACCGTAACAATAACAACGCTGAGACTGGGGAACAGACGGTGGCCATTTATCATGGGAAATGATTAAACATGCCTGGGTAAAATATGAACTTATCTGACTTGCACATTTTCTCTCCCAGGTCTTTTCCTGCAATTACCTTCATTTCTTTCACTTGTTTGATAGTAGTTCACAAGATCTTCCAGCACTTGCAGTGCTCTTCTGGCCTCTGAAGGTTGTGTGCAATCACAACAGCATCATTAAACAGCCTAGCCTCACTATGTAGGGTAAGAGCCATAGTCCTGGAAAAGTAGGGTAAAGTGACATTTGGTGACTGACACATGTCCTAGGTGTCCCTGGGACTAACAGAAACCCAAATATATGTTGCAGCCAAGCCCAGGAACATGTAGGTAGACACTCTTCTACTGGAAGGGGGAATGGAGAGAACAACATAAAATTATTAAAGTAAAACTCTGAGTCTTGTTTTGTGAAAGTTTGGACATTGCATGTCAAGATACCACTCACTTAATTTCATCTCCCATCATGCCACAACTTCATGCTTTCAGGTACCGTTTCTCAGCGCTCTCATGCTATAGCCTCTCTGAAATTTTGTTCTGATTCAATAAAGAAATCTGGAAAGGCGACGAGACCGATCCTGTGCCAAAGGCAGGCTGGCAGACAGAAGCAGAAGGAAGCGAGTTCAGAGAAACATGGAATTTTTCAGTAGTATAAAGTATCACAAGTGGCACGGCAGTATCCGAGTCTAAAGGGACTGATCCCATAATGATAGTTTCTTAGTGGAGGACGATCTCTACACCTTCACAGAGACAAAAGGTATACAAACACATGGGTCCAAAATTCTGCCTTCCCTTGAATCCCTGAGGTTCCTAAATGAAGGACTAGAAGGAAGAAACAGTACTGAGAGACATCACTCAGTAAGAAATAGCACAGTCAAGTTACACACATAGCTTTTAAGACAGGATGGCTGGAGAACCATCAGTGGCATGAAACTGGAAACTGCCCTGCCAGTCTGAACTCAGCCCAAGGGTGCCATGCAGAAAGGACATTAACCGCCGGGAGTTTGATTATGAGATGTGCGACTCAGTCGAGACCCTGGTGAAATATGGCCCTTCTCACAGTGTGCATTTCGGTGGGTAGTTCAGATGGAGATGTAGGATTGAGCAGCTTGTAAGAACTAGGAAGAGATTTACTCCGCAGCAGACCAAAGACGTATTGACAAAGCGGCATGTTTCAGTGGGATGAGGTGGGCACAGTTTGCTCTCCCACCTCTCAAACTCTATCTGTTCCCCAGGCAAACAGACTACCACCACACCTCACATGCGGGCTCCAAGCTCACTGCCTCACAGGGGATTCAAAACGACAAACTTTGTTATTATTTCACAGATCAGAAATTTGAAGAGGAACAAATCCTACCCTATTCTCCAGCAGTGCCAGGCATGACTGAATAATCAGCCTCTCAAAGCCTACTCCTAAGCATTTCCAAGTTGAAATAACTCTTTCTGCCTTGCTGTCATCAAGAAATGGAGGTCAGAGGCAGACTCCTGCAAGCAGCAGATGGCTCGGGCTGTAAGGACCTCTGGCCAAATCATGGAGAGACCTCAGAGCTGCCAACTGGCCCCAAAACACCCTTCCTTTTCTCGGCAGGGAAGTCCATGGCTTACCAACAGGAGAGGTGAACGGCATCACTTCTGGATCTGTGCGAGGAGATGGGCCATGACATGTGATGCCAAGCCACTCCTTGCCATCAGCAGGACTTTTGCCTCAACCACCCAGCTAAAAGCAGGGATAAGAGCACATTCCACCATCAGGATGCCCTTGAGAACACAAATACATTCAAGGTCTCAAAGCACTCAGACGGTACAGTGATCAGGGCTGCAATACAGGGATCTAAGTTTATTTAGGAGGAAAAACAATCTCATTTGCTCCTTCAAATTAAGGATTCCTGTGGCCAGGGCTCAGCTTTGATGAAGGCTACAAGAGGACGACTGTTCTCAAGTTTCTCACTGCCTTCGCCCTCTTCCCTTAGCTTCCACCCAGGGTCTCAGCTTGTGTTCCAGAGCTTCCCAGCTGGCTCATCACTCCCTATTAATTACAGGGACTCCTGACCCCTGACGCTGCCGTCCCCAGTGAGAAGCAGACAGCTCACTGCTCCTAAACCCGATCGCCGCCTTAACGTTCTCAAGAGACACCATTTGGAAATGAAGTCGTGAGCTTCTTACAGCTGTTCAGAGGCTCAGCTCTCCCGATCACGTACTAAGGACACTGAAATAAAATCCTCTGAAAAGATGGCATGGCAAAGCAAAGCAATACACAGCAGTGTTTCTGGCACAAGAAGCTGAGTTGCCTCACCAGCATCTCGGACAGTTAAGAAATAGAAGGAATTACAATTCTGGACCAAATTTCCCTCTTCCATTTATTTCTTTCTCTTGCGTCTACCCCAAGTCAAACCCAAACCTCGATGTGATTTCTTTCCACTTGCTCTCTGCCATCAATCTGCCTTTGCAGTCATGCATCAGCAGAATGGTTAAGGAAGGACGTTTCTGCACCATGCACTGTCAGTACAGATTATTTCACTCCCTTAAGATCCTTGGGGGTGTAATTTACAGGAAGCCCAAATAAAGCAGATGTCTAAACCCCTAGGCTTGCGGAGGTAGGTATTACCGAAGCCTGTCACCAATGGCAGTGAAGTTTAGCATATTCTCCCCAGACATTTAGGTTCAGTCCTGTAATCACTACAGATATACCCAGGTGAAGTTGAAGCTCTTATTGAAAAAATAATCACCGCACAGCAGCTCCAGACAAACAACAGTTCTTGCTAAAGAACTTCATTACAGTAAAAGCTTCCCAGATTTTACCAGGACTAGGTTTTTAGCTCCATGGCTTCCTCCATGGCCCCCAGAGAAGCACTGACATTTCCATGCTGTTTCACGGGCTTGCATTTTCCCAAAACATGCCAACTCTGGCTGCTTGCGAGATGCTGGCAGCCCAATACCAGCACTTGGTACCAGAACCTCAGGATGGAAGTAAAGGAAGAGGCAAAGAGAAGAGTGGGAATGGGAATGAGGAGATGGATGAGTAAAGAGAGGATGAACAGAAGTAAATGAGGTTTCTGATGAAATACATGCTTTTCCAAAGGACTGGCAGGTGCTAAGAAAACTTTTGATAGAAGCTGCTCCATTTTCACAGGCATCCACAGAAGCCTTGCCACTGCCTGACTCTGCTGTGCTTCTCCAAGGTTTCCAAGTCCACAGCAGCCACAACATAGACAATGCTCAGAAACAAACTCGTTTGGGGGTCTGCCAGGGCAATCTCAACAAGGAAGAGAGAGAAGAGGAGGGATGGAGTCAGCTGTCTCATGGATCAGGCTGTGCAGGGACTCTGGATCAAATGGATGCTGGAGGCTGAACGAGAAGGGCGTACAGTTGTGCTTTCACTTTGTACACTACAAGCACATGCCATGGTGGCCAAACTAATTGTGGGGCTGACACTTGCAAGTTCATTCCTGGCCTGGAAGCACAGGGATCCACAGAGCCGCAGAGGTTGCAAAGCCCCAACAACTGCAAATGGGACTTGACATGAATTTTCTCAGTCCCCTACCACCTCCTGCTGAGGAGCTCAAATGAAGCCGACAAGAACACCACCAAGTTCAGCCCAAGTCCCACGGAAATGCCAGACAGCAATATACTCTCCTGGAAACACATTTCAGTGTTTTCAAGAAGAATACTGTGAAATTTCAACTTCGGAAAATTTTAAGTTTAGATGTGTTCTGATTCAGAATTCATTTTTGTCTCACAAACCTCAAAAATTATTATGGAAATCATTTTCTCAGTGAGTTTTAATGCAAATAACCTTATCTCCAAATCCTAAATCTCACTTATTTCCTTCACAAATATCCACCAGCAGTGACCACTGCAGGAGAACAGACCCTGCCGCATCCATTTCAAGAGAATCTGAAGAATGCCCTTGTCCTGATGAAGGAGAAAGCTCTAAACTTTCAAAAAAAAGAATAAAGCCTGTGGCAGTTGAGAGTCATTATAACCAACAAACAGCCCCAAACGGCATATTTCAAGGTCTCTGGCTGACTCAGCTGTCAAAACCTGCCATCCTAATCAATGCTTGTAAGAGCATTTACACATAGTGGGGCTTCATCCAAGTCAACAGCCCAGCTCTTGGTAATCAAGTAGAACCACTCATGATGTAAAAAACACCAGTATCATCTCATTTAAGGAAAGATGTGCTGCGTGAGTCAGACCTATACATGGAAATACTGTTTCTGAAAGCTTCATCCATTGGAATTTATTCTGGAAAAGGATGGGGAGGAAAGAGGGATAAGTGAAGAGGGACAAAGAAATATTCATAAGTTTGGGTTGAATCCAAAAATTAATTTAACAATTCAAAGAGTCTAAGGGAGAAATGGAAAAGGCAAAAGGAACTGTATTCAAAATTGCTATTTTCTTTTTTACAGGGTTTGGAAGATAAATGCAGCATAATGATTTACCTGAGGGGTTGTTTTTTCTCCTCCTTTTTTGGAGGAGGTATTTTGAGCTCCTGGGTGGCCAAAAGTCTTATTTAAACAGTTTGAGACCTACAGAACTCATCTATCACAGAATGAGGATGATATTCTTGTATCTCTCCACTACACAAGCCACCAACACGAGCCAGGAAATAAGAGAGGGCTCCTGTTCCCTCGTGGCTGGAGTAGCAATGCCAGCCCCAGCTGCCAAGCAAGCTCGCTTTGCCTTGGACACACCACCTCCATTTGCTATACCCCTCTCTGAAACAGATGTGCGGTGTGGAGGGACCTACTCAAGCCATGTTTATTAAACACCAGTCAAAGAATTTAAAGTATCCCCATTATCCTCAGCTGAAAATTAATCTGTGGGTTGCAGGGAATAGCTGTGCTGTTACCAGCTGCGATCCCTGATAACAGCTGATGGACGGGGCCCTGGAAGGCACCATCAGAAATCTGTGAGCCTGACACCCACCCTATTGCACCAAGGCACGACAGCCCCACACCTCCTTCCTGCGCTACCAGCAAGGCATTAATTCCTGGTGGAACAACAAGCCCATCAAGTAATCACGACAAAAAGGATTAACGACCTTGGCTTTTCTCATGCCAAGGCATTCTTAATGCATATAACCACTGCAAGTGATCAACACAGCTATAAACACAAGCAAGAAAACCCCAGTCAAGTGAATATCACTTCGTTATTCCAGAACTTCTGACAGCATCTCATTATGTCAGATTGCATCGCGTAAGGTCATATAATCCATCATAACCTGACTTAATGAGGCAATTAAAACCAAATGCATTTCATGGACAAACTCCTTGCTATATAGCCCTTTCCTTATTCCACTTGGCTTCACATTTTCTTAGAGGTGAAGAGTCCAAGATAAACTAAAAAGAGTAAAGGATTTATTTATTTAACTCCCTTTCAAGTACATGAAGCATAAAAGCGATACTCTTCTTCAAACAACAGGTAAATAGCTAGGTACCTGAGGGACAGCGATAGCAGAAAGGTTTCCTCAGGGCTGAACAGATGAAAAACACACAACAAAAGGCATTTTGACCCCTTATTTAATTTTCTCCTTTTTAAGCAACGTAAGAGCAGGACGACAGCTAGGCTTTGCAGAAGGATTGAAATAAAACAACAAATTCCAAAAGCATCACCGCAGACTGGTATTGCAAACCCACACAGTTCTCAGTCACCCCCACCTGAAGCCACAGCACATCTCGAAATCCAGGGCTTTGCTGTTTTGTTTTTCAGTAAGGACAGCAGCGCAGGAGGGTCTCCTCAGTTTAAAGGTTCCTCCTGCACCTGTACAGGAGACAAAGCTCCAGGCTAGGCGCAGTTTGGCTACTTGGATACAGAGAACCTCTCCCCCCCGACATAACACCCCTGTGTGTTGGTACATCGGCAGGCAATCTGTTTTTCCTGTAAAGCATAGATTATTAGTCAGTGCAAGAAATAAGGCATCAAGCTAGTTGGGCTGACCACCTGGGATTCATTGTACTACTTCTCTTTCTCTACTTTTTTTTTTTTTTTTTTTAAAAAAAAAAAGGGGGGGGGATCTGGCTACTTTGCCTTACTAGTATTTGGTACACTCAAGCATAGCACCCCTCACTGCCTGGGCCACTTGGAGAAGCACTAGCAGCAGCACAACTGCACAGCTTGTCCAAAACACCAGAAATTATGTTTCAGGGAATTACCAGGAGAAGCTTTAATTTGTCATTGAGGCACGTGCAGCCCCCAGGTCTATCTGTCACTTCAGTGGGGCACACCAGCAGAGGGGCACGCGTACCTCTTGCGGCTTCGCTGCCCATTTCTGTGCTGCTGTGTAATCACTAGTGAGAGCTCCTGGAGCTCTCAGTCTAATTTTCCTCGGTCATTTACTGATATCAGAGGTGACACTAATGCACTGCTCTTGCTGGTGAAGCTTGAGAGCAAACATCATTCGAGAGATCCCTGGCTCCGTCCTCATCCTGAGCAGCTTGCAAGGAGCAAAGCCGGCACTTCCAGCAGCCCAAGCGCCACAGATCCAGACTCCAAAGAGACGCCGGGGCATGCACACCATTCATACGTATACAACACGGACACCACAAGTTTACCCAAACAGGGTCTATATGCAGCCATAACTAATATCCTACTCTCCAAAATATCAATCAGGCAATTCTGTGATGATATAGACTGGGAACAAACTGGTTTGCTTTTTTAAAGCTGCGGCATCTTCTAACTTTTGCTAGTAGCATTGGTCATTTTTCTTTCTGAATCTGAGGCCACCCGGACACCAGTTGGCCAAAACCAGGTTCAAAACAAGGGGTCGCTTTGGCCAAAAATGACCGTGCAGGTACACACTGCTTCAACACAAATAAAGGACACTTTTAGTGGGGGGAGCGGTGGATTTGTTCATCCTACAGAAAAGACAAGCACTTTAACAATTCAACAAATGAAGTTTTGTTCCCCAAGCTCATGGAGACAGACCTCCTCTCCTGCAGCCCGACCACGGGACTATTAGCAGAACAAACCGTGGAAGAAATGTAGTCCTGTTTCCTAAGCAAAGGAGTTACTGCATTTACTTTGCCCAAGAAAACTACAGATCTTCAAATGAGCAAGAATCCCTGAGTCCTCAAATATCTTCACAGCTATTGAATTGGGTGACCTGAAAACCACTGCTCACTCAATAGAAAAATGGGATTTTTATAAATACATGTATCAGCAAATGAATATTTAATGTTTTCTGTACATATCAGTGTTCAGAGCTTGCAATATTTAAGCAGTAAGACTTGTCAGAAAATGTAGTAGCCATGAGATAATTACATCTCTGGGGTATTTTGATGCACAAAGGGCAGACAAGTGCTTGTATTATCTTGAGATTGTGATTATGTCATGATTATAACATCATATGGAAATAGGTTATTGCCAGTAAAAAAAAAAATCCCTACATGATGACCATTCCATAGCTTTCTTGGCTCAAAATGATAGGATGTTCTTTCATTATCAAAAATAATAATTATACCACTGCAGTAGCAATGTTGTCATCACAATTGACACAGTATTTTCATTAGAAACTGTTTTCTGCAGTTAAATACACTATTTAACATACAATAAATTCTCAGCCTAAAACATGTTTTCTCGTGTTTGCCCCTGAATTTAGAGTCAATTATACTTCTAGTCAGAAGGAAGCCATTTCAAAAGTGTTCCTTTCAGCTCTTTCTGTTATTTCTGAATAAAAATGAATGTCCTCTGTCAGCAGAATGCTAACATATGGGCTTTAGGAAGAATTCAGCCACACTTCAGCACTTTGATGAATCAGAACCTAAGACATTTTTTAGATACCGTAAGCCTAATTCTGCCCTCCTTTTATGCCCGTGTCAATCTAGACTAACCTCATTCCCTTCAACGCAGCTAAATCCAGACTGACATCAGCACGGTCAGACCCAGCCTCCTGCTCTTTTAGAGGCTTTCTCACTGCAAAACCCAAATAAAATTTGTTGCTAGGGCAAACGTCTCTCCCTTGGAACTCCTGGTGCGGCAAAGTCCTACCTTGCAGGTCCAAGGCCTGACCAGGGCTGCACATGGGAAAACATCAGAAGACATCATCCATGCACAGGCTTGCCAGTGCTGTGGACTATTGGAAAATACTTCACTTTTTAGGACTGGCACCAAGCTGAGCCTTAGGGGAGGCTTATTTTTATGCAAGGGGAAAGCGCCAATGCCAGTATTGATGTCAAAGCTTTGCCAAGCCTGTTTTCACGGTGGATCCAGGAGGAAAGGGTCTGCACACAGGCTGGCAATGTACCCTCCGCTCCTCCTTTTGCTAGCCCAGGTCTTTGCAGGCACACCATCAGCCATCCCACACCAGAGGAGAGCAATACAGTCAACACCATTGCTACACCATGAGCAGTGGTGACAACTATTAAGAGGAACAGAGCTGTGACTTCCAGGAGTGTTTCTTCCTGCCCTTATAAATAAATGACTTACTGGCTGTTTGACCACCAAATTGGTACTTCCCATCCCTTTCAGGGCAATTTTCACCAACCCTCTGACGAGTCATAAGTCACACCCCGAGCAGGGGAGGAAAGATTTACGGGAGCTGTGTAGAAAAAAGCAAACAAACCAACCATTTACAGCTTCCTATAGCAGCATAACAGATTGCAAGTAGCAAAAGAGAACAGCCAGAGTGTCACCCCTGAGATAGTCTGCAGATCACAGTATTGTTTTTCAAAACCAAGAGGCTGGGACAAGTCATCCTGCAAGATGAGACTGTAATCTCGATGGGTTTCTACCCAACTAAATAAAGCTAATACAAGGGACCAGACAGAATCCAGGAAATTTTGCGAACGGACAAAACATCTTACTGCTTTGTCCCTCTCAGTTCTGACCGTTCCTTTACCTTTGATTCAGGATCAATTCCCAAGAGCATTTTGCACAGAGAAGAATAATTAAAAAAAACACCCTGACAAAACAATGAGCTGGAACCACAGCAATGCATTTTTTCTGTGAGAAGGCACCACAGAAAAATCATCAATGTTATTGCAGAAAAATGTTCTCTCCCTTAAAGCTACTTTGTATGGGGAAGGCATAAGATGACCCGGTTTCTGAAAAAAAAACAAAACGAAAACCACCTTACTATTCCGTCCCCATTTGGAATTTGCTTGGTGCCAGAGTTGAGAAAACAAGTTGGGGGCTAATCCTGCAAGACACTAAGCAGCTCCTGCAACACACCAAGCATCGCACATTAAAACATCGCACCCCTAATTAATGATTAATTAGGACAGGAAAGTGCTCTACCCTCTCCAACGAAGTGAAGAGATCCCAGCTGAGATTCAGCTGAAAAAGTGATACGCTCAACTTGCTGGAAAACACATGCCTTGTATGGAGTGGGCTCAGATCATAATTTAGCAAGGCACCAGGGTGCCAGGACAGAGGGAACCTGATCTGCTGGCAGCCAGGCTGGCCCCAAGCAGCTCCGGGGCTGCCAGCTACCGCTTCTCTCTGCGCAGAACACCATGTGCAAACACTGCCAACTGCCTGTACCCCGTCCCTGACCACTCCAGACAGATTGCACATAAAAACCACACAGAGAAACAGAACCAAGTGCAAGAATATTAAAACTATAAACTGCACGATGAAAGCCTTATGAAGTGCACATTTAAGTGGTTTTATTACCTTAATTCAGCCTCTGAATGCATAAATATGAAGGCGCACATTTTTAATTATAGGATATGTACTATTTTTAACTAAGGGTCTCTTCGTCTTTCTCTTCAGGTTTAATGTTGATAAACAAACAGGTAGCCCTTCCATATGCTGATGAAACCACAGAGCACCCAACCCACATCACCCCCGTCAAAGCCTGCTCTAAATCGAGGGTCTCATGTTGCCCATGGCCATGTCTTCCCTATAGCATCAATCACTGCAGCATCCAAGTGCTTCACAGCTATTAAGGAACTGAACTTCACAGTCTTCCTCAGAAATGAGGAGGGGGTTTCTGCTCTCCAACAAGGTCCTGCTGCACACAGCCACAAATAGCCAGAGGAGATGCTTCTTTTTCAAAATTCCATTTCAACATTCAAGGAAAGAAATAAAAGAAAGTTTAACTTTGTCCGTGTTCTGGCCAGAAAGCTTACAAATCAGCAAAAGCTGCTGCATAGGAAACAGAGCAGATTCAGAGATCCTGCGCTTGAGCAACACAGAGACCATACAGTCTAAGAAATCTTGGCTCTGTGCATTCAACTAAACAAGTTTTTCCTGTAATGAAATATAGGCCAACACATTCCCCTTGCTCTCTTCCCCAAGAGGCACAAAACATTAACTCAGTCATTTCATTAATTCAGACTTTACACATCAAAGTGAATTGCTCTGGGTTTATTTCTGGATGGGACTGAAGATGCTCCAAACACCAGAGCCCAGTGCGAGAGGACATCTGAGTCCCGATGCCAGTCTGAACACCCGTGTGGGCAAGGACTGCTTGAAGATGGCAAAGGCTGCTCAGGTGCAGGGGAGGACCTTGGAGATCCTCAGCAGGGGGGGGACATTAAGGGAATTACCCTTTAAAAAGAAAGCAAATGCAAGTTCATTTCATTCCCTTCTTTTTATGGTTCACTTCTTTTACGATAATGTCATGCTACAGGCTGCTTGTGCCCTGCTGTACGGTGAAAGAGTATCTCTCGGGTCCTGTACACGTCCACCATGCTGTCTTGTTTCCCACCTCTTGGAAACACTACAACAGTAAGGGCACACACTACTATCCCTTCCCTGTGTGCCGAGAGATCCTGTGCAAGGAAAAGCTCTACTGCTGCTGGGCTGGCCCAGCGGGACAGGGGAGACTCAACAAATTAAAATATTAGGGGAAGACACACAGGCAGACCTGGAAAACACAGGAAATTGATTTATCACAGAAAGGATTTTAAATATGAAAAAAAGCAACTCATTCATCTCAGTTCTGTACCATCGACAGGTTCCTTGTACACGACATACATCCTTGTCTGGGCTCCGTGGTGACGGCACTGCTCAGTGCTCGGGTGGGACAAGAAACAGGAAAGGGTGAAAAAGGCTTGGAAACAGGGCAGTTGCTTAGACAGAAAACCCCATTTCCTCCAGGAGACCCCTGAACTCATCATTTCCTTCTTGTCTGCATGAGGGAGAAACCACAGCCACGCTGCCGGTGTTGTGGGAAGGTCTCTGCTACCGCTGATGCAAGCCCAAAGCTGCGGTTGCACAGCAGGTGCCCCGCTCATAGGGAACAGGACTGCGTGAGCTATTTTCAGCATCCCCAGGACTGTTTGCATTCCCAGAAGCCCTCTTGGTTTCTGTAGCTCTCCTTTCCCTGCTTTCCACCTTTTGGCATATGCAAAGCTTCTGCTGGTGATGCGGCACTCAACCTCTTTGTGCATAAAGCTCTCCAACAGCTAAAATACAGCTCCTGGAAATAGCACCAGCCTAAGATGGTGTATTCAAATCAAGGCTGTGTATTCAAATCCTCACAGCTGTCCTTCTGAATGGTTTTAACACCCAAGTGCTGTGCCTTTGTAGGGTGGGGTTTTCTATCCCACAAGACTAACAGTGATTTCATAAACACACATTTGTCCCACCTAGGGACAAAACCCATCCCAATTCATCATTAGACCAACAGCAAAAAATAGCGGGGGCGGGGGGAAATAGAGGTCCTCCCCAAATAGCCTCATGGACAGTGCACTCACCTTGACTGTGCAAAGCGAGTTTTAAGCCTGAGCCCTGACCAGCTGTAGTACAGTGAATTGAACCTGGATTTCATGCACACAATACACAGTTCCTGTGACAAGTTCTTGAGCATTTCAGGCTCCCACCATCTCACTTTGATCAGTAATTTCACCTAGGATCAGACACACACTCCCAAGCAGCGCTAGTCCCAAGTTTTATCACATCACCACTGTGCACTCTGCAATTCACTCAGAATACAGCGAGTGGTAAAAATACAGCCAAAGAGATACGGTGCAAAAAGCCACTGGAAAGAAGAGCTAAGGGACAGAAAGCAGAAAGAAAACGTCAAAACCCTGAAATGATGTTATAGAAGAAAGCTGAGCATGAAA
This sequence comes from Cariama cristata, assembly GCF_000690535.1. Lineage (NCBI taxonomy): Eukaryota > Metazoa > Chordata > Aves > Cariamiformes > Cariamidae > Cariama > Cariama cristata. The sequence goes on from NW_009617913.1 coordinate 27,179, forward strand.
CTCAGAATAAAAATAAGCTGCAAAGACTATGTTGAAATGATCCTGTTCTTCCAAGCTCCCTCATCCGAGTTTCCAACTTCTTGCAGGGAACAAGAAGCCCTAACCTGGAGAGCTGAACTGAGGGCTGAAACAGAGAGGAAATTTCACACTGCAAGAGAGGAATTTAAAAAAAAAAAAAAAAAAGAGAGGAAAATAAAAGTAGGTTTGGGAAAAGTAATTAAGCATTTTCCATCAAATTTGACATCTGGCATCTGCTCAGGTGTCTGCTGAGACTTGCTTTGTTTCAGTTAATATGTACAACATAATGTGATTTAGCCTTTAGCTAAATAACTCACAAGAGCCCAAATTCAGGGAGGCAGGCAAGCAGGTTTAGTAGTGGGATGGAGGAGATGGAGAGCCTCTTCTTTACTTTGTTTTTAAAAGTGATGCAGGGTATCTGGTTGCATAGCACCATGTGCCATACAGACATACCAAAGCAGCGGGCATCTGAACTGGATTAGGCCCTGGCTGAACAGCATGGCTACAAGTGAGTGCAGCACTGACGGGATTATTCTGCATACAAGGCTCAAAATGCCTTGCTGTTACTGGGGAGGTTTGTGCTTCTGTGAGACGGCTGAAAAGACAGAATTGGTCCCACAGCTGATTATATACATCTATATTCGAGTGCAGACTCCTCTTTGCCATGGAAAGCCCAACCCTTTCCAGGTTCTAGCACTGACCTTTGCAAACTCAAGGAAACACAAGTTAAGGACCCTTGCAGACCTGTGGTGGAAAGGAAGCGAGCCAGTCACTTCCAAGTTACCGAGAAATGCACGAGTGTTGTCCCCTCCATAACTTACAACCTTCCCCATGTTCTCAGTTCAGCATGTAGACCCGACCCTGCTGCATCAGCAGCAAGCACTGCCTGGTTGCTGGAGTGGTTCCAAACCTCTCCGGGCTACAGCCCAGCAGGTACGTCTTGCAGAGGTCCGGGCTTCCCATAGGAAGATGAATGGGTGTGTTTGGGTGCAAAAGCAGTGATACAGTCACGTTATGACCTCATGAGGTACCCAGATGATGAACAACTACCAGTCAAGAAGATTACAATTAAGGCTTCTGGTGTGAGGAATAGAGGTGAGCCCTTGGACATCATCTTCCTCAGTGATTCACAAGAGACGCGTCCGGAGCAAAGCCTGGTGCTCCAGGCTTACTGAGCCAAGGTGTAAATTGGCTGCCAGTCTCCGCGCTCCTGACTTCTGTGATGGAGATGCAGGAACGTGCAGCCATTTACAACCTCAGTCGTGCTCACAGCCCCTGCTCCATTCACTGCATCTGCTGCCTGTGCCCTGCCTGGGCCACCAGCTTTGCAGGCAGCTGTTCCTCATCAGCCAGATGCTCGCGGCAGGGAGGTAACGAGGCAGCCCACATCCCCCTTTCTGGGCTGCTGATGCATGGGGTGCACGTCCCCCAACACAGACACAGCTAATTAAAGCAGTTTGCCTTAATCTTCGTCTCTCTCCCTGCTCACGCCAACAAATTGTGCCATCCATATGTATGACTCCAGTTTTTCCATAAACACCAGGGCTTCGGGAATGGCACAAAAGGATTTTTTTTTCTGTGGCCCATGACTATAAAAAAGGGGCCAGCCACAGACCCAAGGTAGATCTAAGGCACAAGTGCCCAAAACAAAGACGCATCTCACAACAACAGTATTCACCAGTGACTGAGATGTGAAGGAAAAAGGAATAAACCACGATAAAAGGGAGAAGTGCAGGATTTGCTCTGAGGTGCTTGCTGCAGGCCAACTGACAATATCTGCCCCAAGCCCTCCTGAAAATGTCTTTCATCTGGGTTTCTGTTAAATGCATGATTCTATTTACATACATCCAACTAATTCAATCAAAACTGAACTCTAAATTGGTCCTCAAGGGAATCCTCGAAAACACGTTTTATCTTCATGCAGAAATGAACATTAGAAGGAAAACTGGGTTGGAGAACTTGCAGCAGCTCAGAAATACTATATAAATTGCATGCAGCAAAACCCACCTTGGCTTCAGGCAGGGATACAGCTCAGCACACAAATCGCTGAGCGCCAGTGAGGGAAGGACAAGGGCTTTGACATCATGGAGACGCACTGAGGTGACAAGCAGTAATGGCTGTCTTCATGACTAGTGAGCTCCTTCTCCAGAGGGGCCCAGGCAACACACCTCTCCCGGCTTTCAAGATAACTTTCTGTCTCTCACCTGGCAGAGAGCTTCAAGACAAAGGATTTGAAAGGCTACAGAAGTACTGAAAATGGAGACCAAACAGGGAGTTAAATCCCACCTCTTTCCTTCACTAAATTTTGCTCTTCCTAAGTAGCGCTAAGCTCCCCCCGCTCTTCTCAAAGTGAAAGTGCAGAGGGTGCCATTTTCCCTTCATCCATAGCATGCTAAGTTACACAAGAACCACAGCATGCAAAAAATCTACCGGGCTGGCATCGTGGGGAGAGAAACTTTACCCTACCGCACGTGTGGCAGAGGCACCAGCAAGACAAACCCTTGGTGCCTCACCTGCCATAGCCAACGCTAGTCTCCAGCACCAAAATCCTGCTCTCACTCAGTCCTTTGCCTCTCCTATCAGTGCATCCCAGTTATCACATATGGATTTGTCCATAAAGGAACAAATGGAGACCACCATGTCATTTCACACAAACTACCCAACAGCCATGTTATGACAAGGACTTTTTCCTGCAAATAAGCTAGTGACCTAGACCAAAAAGGCATCAATTCAGCAACAAATCCCTTGAAACAGTGATTATGGTATTCAATTATATTCATGTGTTAGAACATTGCCAATTTATGATGCAGATTTCCCATCCTTGTATAGACATATCCTTGGCATTTCAGTTTTCCTTCACAAAGGACAACCCCTGGGTCACAGGATAATTTTTAGAGCAATTTTGTATAGCAACAGCAGCATTTCCAATGAAAAGAATACAGGGGTATTAATACTAGAAAGACCTCAGTTAAAAAGAGGCTGCTATGCTAAGCAGTGCAGTATTTGGGCCAGCTGAAAAATATAACAGAAAGAAAACCTTTCAACAGAAAGGAAAGATAATACTGGATGAACAGAATTCATATGGGGAAAAATATATCTGCTTTTTTTTCCAGACAGGCTTAGTGTAGGTTTTTCTCTCTAAGGTGCTGATGAAAACTGCTGTTGACTGACACAAATTCTCCCTTTTTCTTCGTTCCTCCTAAGAACAGCCACCAACTAAGAAGGACTTGACAACCAAACAACAGCTTTACCCTAACCTTAATCCGCTATGGAGTAATTCAGCAAATCTCCAACACTTTGAGATTAACTGAGCTTTACCATTGCCTCTCACCACCAGCGAGAGGGAAGTATGGGTGTGACCACTGCCAGGAGGCCAGATGAGGCGGAAAGGGTCATTGCTGTTCAGCAGTGGCAAAAGTGTAAAAAAAAAAAAAAAAAAAACACAAAACACCAAACACCACACCAAAAAACCAAAATAAACCACAAAAAACAGGGAAAAAACCCCCACATTTCAAGAAGTCCTAAACTCAGTCAGCCTATTAAAAAAAATTCACATGCTTCACAATATCCAACAAAGGTGATGTAGCATCAACCACACTGACCCAGAACAGGGCTCTGTTTAGCTTGATATGCTGTCTTCAGCAGTGGGCACAAGAGGACATCCAGTGAAGATGAAGAACAGGGCAGGTGTATATGACATCCCCAAACAGTCTCCCAAACTTCAAATATCTTCTTATCAGCAGTCTTCTAAGCCTGATCTTGATCAACACATCTCTCTACCAAGCACTCCTCCTAGATGTATGGAGAGGCGGTCTGTGGAGGTCTATACAAAGCTCCTGCATTTACAACATCCTTTGGAAAGGAATTCTACAAGTTTACTATGAACCACCTCTTTTTGTTTGTAGAATTTGGTCTGTTATCATCACAAAGCATGTATGGGTTGAGGTGGGATATTCTGAAATGGCCTTAAGCAAGAGTGGTTATGAAACAGTAGTCAGAGTCAAGTAAAATTTGCAAAGCTGAAATTCTAAAGGAAAAGATGACTGCATTTAATGAAGTACAACTGTTTTACCATTACCATTAAATTGTTATTACATTTCTTTGAAAGTTAGACCGACACAAAGCAGCTGACTGCTGCGGAATAAAGGATCATATGATGGAATTTTGGGACTGAAACCTTATAATGCACAATTTCTGCTCATTAGCTAAATAGAAGCATATTGAACTCTTTAATCACTAAGAATAAGTGCAACAAAAACAACAAATTGCAACAGATCTTTTCAGTTGGATCCAAACAAAATACAATAAACTGAACCCAGTAAGTCTGCAGTGGCAGCTGCTATGGGGAGCCAAATAAATAATATTAGAATGGCAAAAGGCTTGGAGCCACAGGCCACACTAAGAAATTCTACTCACTTAAAAAGGCACAGAAATTAACTATTAAAAGAAAAAAAAGCACATTCTCAGAACTTCCTTACATCATCTCTACCCTAATCTTAACCACATATTTGCTACAAAGTACCCCAGGATAGAGCAACCACACTTTGTTTACTCCTGTTCAGAGGTACCTAGATCTTCTTGGTGCAGTGTTTGTGCCAATGAATATCCAAGGCGAGTTTTAACTTTCCCCTGTGTCACCTTGGGATTCGAAAGGAAAACAGAGCTTAGCAGGATCACAGCAAGAGTAAAGCACTTCACTGCTGCATGGCCAAGGCTGAAACAAAAGTCTCAGTTTCTCAGAACAGTAACTTTTCAAATCAGTAAAAAGAAATTATGTTGGTCCCTTCCTTTTTCAGGACTTTATCAGCCACTGAAGAGGAATATGAAGCACATGCAGAGCCCCACCACAGTGAATGAGGTTAATGGATGTCTTGAGCAGCAGCAGACTGCTGGGCAGCTGAGCATGTTAGCCTCTCCAGATGGGAAGTACCACCAGTGCGCATCAATGGACTTTGCTATTTTCACACTGCAAAAACACAGAGGAGCGCTCACCTCATTAGCACCAGAACCTGTGAAAGACAATTTTCTACCTGTGTTCCAGGAAAAGCTGACAAGTCTATCTACCAATCACAGCAGTGCCCACGTAATTTCCCCAGCAGTATGGCACCAGTTTGCCTTTGTCCCTCTGTCTGCCCTGGAAGAGCCTTATCTAGGTGCAAGAAGGGAGTTTATGCTCCATGTAGAGTCCCTCATGCTCAGCCTGCTAGGACTGTTGGTACAAGCATTAGTGACTGTCTCAATCTACTTATAACCGAGTCGACAGTGTCAGATAAGCTGCCAAGACACCACCATTTGACTGGAACCTGTGAGCTACAGGTGAAGACTCATCCCTACACAAGCCATGATGAATAGCCTTGCTAATGCCATCACGTGTGCATCATCAGTGACACCACAGGGTTCATTGGCAAATAGGATGTGTTTGGCCTGTCAAGAGGTTCCTGGGCCTACCAAAGTTTAATTATGTAAGCTAACTTGCTAAAAGAAGCATCTGTCCATCACTTGTTCCCCTTTTATGTTCACACTTCCTTCAGCTTCAGTTCTTCTGTGTTCTTTATGGGCCAATCCTCCCATGCTTTCACTAATCACCAAGGAAGAAGCAATAAAACAAGGGACAGAGGGTTCAAACCACCATAATTAGGCATTTGCTGACATGCCTTAAATCACTCTCCAAAGGACCATACTCCCCCCTCCATTATCCTGAGAGCAATCCCAGAGGAACAAGGGACCCAAGTTGCTTAAATGAACAAGAGAAACTGGGCAGCGTGAACACTGCCTACGCTGGGAGACCCACCAACATGTTGGCAATTACGGCTCTATTTATTAGGAGTAGTTTGGTTTTGCTTTAGATTGATTGTTTGCTATTCTTACAGAGATTTGGAACAATTAGTCTTTTCTCAAAAAGTCTTTGTCCATCATTGATAATTATTCTTTTTAACAATGCAAGAGGTAGATAGGTACCTTCTGGAGGAAGGGCCAAAACTGAGAATGAGATTAAGATGCCCACATCACTGATTGAGGAAGAGGACCCCTAAAAGTCCTGTTAGCTCTCACAACAGATGTGTCCTCAAGTCTGTCTCATTTCTGCAGCTACTGACTTGTTTAGGACTAGACTCAACCAGATTGTGCAACCAATGTATAAGCACTTTGTGTCATTCCAGAAACCTTTTTTCCCAACCAATATAAACTGTAATTATGGAGGCCTGTCAGACATTGCTACTTGTGTTTGATACCATCTGGTAAATCTATCCATTGGCATTGTTAAATCAGCTGGGAGACTGCACAGGGCACTCGGCATGGTGATTTTTGAACACAGCAGAAGAGAACATGAGTCTTGCAGCTGCCCTGAAGGAAATTGGTGAATAATGTAGCTGACATCTCTCCATGCTCAGCATCACTTCTCTCCCCCCTCCCCTTCTTGATGGCCTTTCGTTCTACCTGTAGGGCTTCTTGCTACCCATGCCCAACCCACCAGCATGCTGCCCCATCACTTTCCAGTCACTTCAAATCAGCAAAGGCTCCCAGGTTGAACTTTAAAAAGGGGAATATGCATCGCTAATGAGACACCCTCCCAAAGAAGCTTTCTTCAGGGAATAGTGCACATCCTTCGTCCCATAAGCGGGAAGCTTCAAGCAGAAAAATCTACTCTTTTATCTCATTTGGTCTTTGCACTTTGTGCCTGTATCCCTGCACCCTGTAAGAATTTAATACTGAGCCTCAAGGGTTTCCTAAATCATCTTGCTTGCAGAGTAAAGGATATTCTTAGCACATCAAGGTAAGGTGGCCAGACACTTCAGCTCAGCTCTATAATGGAGATTATTCTTAGATTTCCAATGAGCCATTTGTAAGATATAATGCTCCCTTGGACAACCACGAGTCTGTTCCAGGCAGCAATTCCTATGGAGCTGTCTTAACATTCAGACAGCTGTCATTGCACCAAGGACAAAGGAAAAACATTCTAATCATTATGCATTTATACTACATTTCCAAAGAGATATCAAGGAATTTATTTTGCTCCCCGTTTCTAACAATCAGAACTGGTCAGAATAACTTCACAGAAATAAATCAGGTGATTTGCCAACCTCAGAAACGCCGTGCCCTGGACTTGGTGGTGTTTCAGTGCTCATCCTCAATGCAGCTCCCCAGGTATTTAATTCCAGGTTTTGATAATCAACATCTCCCAAACAATTCATGAAAAAATTAATTCAAACCCCACTCCAAAACCCAGTTGCTTGTCTTAAACAATACACTGACGAGCACTGCATGCAAGCTTTAAACTGATTCTATTTTAAAACTAAGTCATTCCCCTTCCACTGTCAAATGTACATCTTATGAAATATATAAAGCCCCTGTGAAGGTCTAGAGGAGACCGCAGTTATATTATTTCACTCGATCCAATTTCTATCTGAACACAGCTCAGAGAACACAGCACCAGTCTCACTCTAACACGGCGGGCAGTGGGAAAGAGGATTGCTTCTACTGTCTCTTCAGACAGGTTTGGTGCTGTATAGCCATATACAAATAAAGGGTAATAATTTTTGTTTCTCTTTTTAGGAGGCACAGGAATAGAAAAACAAAGCCATCTATATTTAGAGGGTCAATTAGACCAACTTGGGGGGAAAAAAAAAGAAAAAAGATCAAATCAAGACATTACTTTTGACAGTTTCCCTTTATGTTTGCTGTTTATCACCACACAAATTGTTGCTTTTGAGTCTCTCTGCTCTCCCATCCCCTCCTTCCAGCACAAGTTACTAACCCTGTACCCAGCACATGCAGCGTGGTGCCGCTACTCTGTGGCCAGATGGGCCCATCGCCATTTCACACATTTGGAAACCTTTTCTCTTTGACAACGTCTGGTTTTGCCTTAAAACTATGTTCTGAAATATATTAAATTGAATTCCCAGGGAAGCGAGCAGAGCCCAATCCAGCGCACTTCTCCATCCATCATCCTCCTGCGCTAAAACACAACTGCCCCCTCCCCAGCGCCCTGCTTCCTGGGAGCGGACCACCTCCACAGTTAATTGCCCATCCTTCAAGTCCCAGTTCCTTACAGTTTCAAATTCAAACGCTGCTCTGGCCACATGCAGATGACCTCCTGTTATATATCACAGCTATAACTCTCCAAGCTACCCTCTCCCATCGCTGCAGTTAGGCTGCAGCTGTTATTCAGATAGTTATATTCCTCTCCTCCGAGTAAAGTTACCCTACTGCTATTATACCAATATTGAGACCCTCTGACTTCTATATTATACTTACATTGTGGCTATTATTTGTATGTTTATGGTTTCCTGTGGGTATAGTTACCTGATACTATTATCTGTGTAGTTAGTTATACCTTCCTAAGGGTATACTTACTTCGCCAACTGTATTTAAATCGTCTTCCATGGCTATAGTTACATTGTCAGATTCATATAAATAGTGTGGTTACGCCATACAGTCAGCAGGCAATGCTTGCAATGCTGCAATTATTTATACAGCACGAGGATCCCACTGGTATAAATACTTCACTCAGAGGCTGAGTTACATTGCTGTGGATATAAATAATCGGTGAGAAGGTGGCTCTCGATCACATGACTCCTACAGAGTAAAGTGCAGTGCCGAGACAGGAGACAGCAGAAAACTGGACTCTGTGCATGCACATCCACAAGGGATGTGTTGGCTTTAGAGCTCCAAATTTCCCAATATTTCGTTTTCCAGACACAAAATTTCTCTCTTTGTTCAGTATCATAATTTTTCAGGTGAACTGCTGTACCTGCCTATAGGACTTGTACTATTTCCATCACTGCAGTATCTCGATGCCAAGTCTCTCCAGACAAAATCCACTAAAACACAGGCCTAACTAGGAGCAACAAAGTATGGTGTGACAGACGGCCAACACCACACACAGGGAACAGAAAACTGATTATTTGCTCCTGAAGGATAAGGAGCTTCATTGCTACTGTGCTACCAATTCATCAACAGAAACAATTACGTTGATGTAGTAGGTTAATACACAGCAGATCAGATCAAAGGTCCACCTATCTCATTATCCCTTCTTGTACAGCAACCACACATCATTGCCTGAAAAAAAAAGACGAAAACTGGACAAACCCATATGGAAACTAGTCGTCTCCATCTCTGCCTTCAGTCCTAGTCACTTCTCCCCAGCATATATTCATATATTCACCTCAATCAACATCTGCTCTGCAAGGCTGTATGAGGGAGCTGTGCTTGCACAGATGTCTGGGATAGGAGGACAGCGCTGGGCTCCACCAGCAACTGCTATCTCATCATTTTCTGCAGGCACAAATCTCTTCTTGACTTCCATGGGGAAGATTATATTGAGCAACACCTGCTGCTCTGTCAGAAGCATTTTCCACTAATACATATCACTGTCCTTTCTGACAGTGTTCAGATCCACGTGTGTCCCAAGAATTGGCAGAAGGGATTACTACAGAAGGAAAGCCAGTACCTCTGCAGGGATTTGATAGTTTGACAGGGAAGCTCCTCAAGGGAGAATCTCAGTGAAAAAAAATACACAAGTTCGATGTGATGGGTCTCAGGAGAAAGAGACTTCAATGTTCCACTTTAAAATTACATGTAAAACAGTTTGGAAGTGGCATCCTGGGAGCAGAAGAGGCAAGAGACCCTCTACCAGCCTACAAAAGGGTTCACCCTCCACCCTGGTGATGCCACCAGTGGGGTGTCTGGCACAAGGAAGGAGTATTTGCAACTCTCCCATGCAAGGGTGAAATAAGAATCCTTCTTTAAATAGTGATGAAGGAAAAAAATAGTCACTTATGTGGAAGTGTAAAATTCAGGTACTAATCAAACATCTAATACGCTTTTTCTTCTAGTTTCACTGCATCTTCCCATTGAAACATGCCCAGGGACAGATACTACATGCTGTGGCAGATGAGATTTTTTATTTTTTTTTTAACCATGCAGGATTTCCCCTTTGTGATGCCTTCTGCCTGTATAAGATTCTCTATTAGAGGATCTCAAAGCAAAGCAACAGACCTTTATAATATTAAATAAAATTTTAAAATTAAATCTTTATAAAGCAGAGGATTTCAAGAAAATGTCATCAAATTACAAAGTAGTCATAAGTTATGATATACTTTATATTTGAAGCGAGACATCAACATAAGTGATTAGTCCAGGCTCATGGGTTTAATTCACAACTTAGATCAGCTCTAGCTCCAGTATTTAGTTTTATGCACTAAACAAGGGGGGTTTACTGTATTATTGGCAGAAAAAATATGTCTAATTTAAGGAACAGTTGAAGTATTCCTCTTCATCTGTCACACCGTACCCCCAAAATCTGACTAAGGAATTAGAGCTAAAAAGAAGGAAAAGCTGAATGGAAATTACATCCACGCACACCCCTTTTTTTTCTTTATGTGAAAAAGTTACCCACTCTTCAGAGCTAACTTATATCTGTACTTTCAGCCCATACAGGAGTCCCGGAAACATTACAAGAAAATGTCTTTCACAGCACTGTGTAACCAAGTCCTCAGCTGCATCAATTCATAACAGCTAAGGCCAGGAGGCACCATTCAATAACTGTTGACAACTCTGTCCTAGCACAGACCGTTACTTTTTGCCCAGTTATCTTTATAGTGAGCTCAGCAGCGCATAATTTCCTGAAACGTATCTTTCAGAAAGGCATTCAATCATGATCTGAAGGTATTGAGAGATGGTAACTCCACTCTATTCTTTACCTCCTTAGTCTCAAGGATTATTTAAAATTACTTTTTAACATTCATTGCCCTTCTGCTGTAGATTCATCTGGCTCCATCTTTCAGCCATTAGTTCCTGCTCAAGGAACTTTCAAGAGCTTTCTAATATCAAGATTTTTTATCTAATTTCAAGATTCAAGAGCTTTCCAATATCCAGTATTTTCCCATAACAGGAGTACTTATGTATATCCTGTAACTAAGCCACTGCAAAATTATTTTGATAAGCAAACCAAAAGGATTCATATAAATACTTGAAGGCATCTAGATGCTTTTTTGCCATTGGTAAAACAAAGTTTGAAGCTCAGCCATCACTGGTCGGGGAGGGGGAAGACTTTTCTTGTACATCTGCTGCAGGCTAAGCTACTGGCTAATATAACCCAGCTAAAACCTAAATCAGAAAATCTCTCTCTAAATCTCTCCCTCTCTCTGACATGTTCATGACAAATAGCCAGATGAGAGATTTATCTCTATATGAAGGAAGAGTTAGATAGTCCTGAAGCCTTCATACAAAGCGACCTTCTCTTCTTTCACAGAGGCATCCGTGACATTCTCCTCTTCTGTCAAGAGGACCCATTAGACTAATACCCTTGGATGCAAACTGAATGTTGCCTGCATGTGTTACATCACATCCATCTTACAAATCAGATAAATGCTTTTTATGCCTATAGATCTTGTGATGCTTAGGTAAACAGCTGGATCAGTCCCTCTGTATACCTTATAAAAATCAAAGACTTCATTACAGAAAAAAATGCCTTGTTTTCTAAAACAGCCTTATGCCTAAAAGCTACAACAGCAATCGAGACACACCGTTCTCCCAGGTCTCTGTCCTTACAAGGCAACGCAACTCACAGAGGCAATCAGGCAATTCATAGAATCACTAGAAAATATACACTGTATATTTGAGGCATAATGAATACAGGGACTGACCAGAATTTCAGTATTAAATACTAGTCTGATCTTTGACGCATAAAACATGTCAATGGGCTTTTCACAGCCAAAATCATTCCATGGTCTTTGTGAAATACATGCTACAGGTTTCTTTCCTAGTTTATATATTTGGATTCAAGCCATACTTCAAAAGACTAAGCCCTGATTCCCAAAACATCTGTAAATGGGTACAATGTTTTATGCATCTGTAATAGTTTTCATGTGTTTGTGTTTACAGGACCAGATATTAAAAAACACTTACATACCTTTAATTTATTAATAAGTTGTTGTCCAAACCTCTGGATTACTTCAAATGATACTGCAAGGACACACTTAAGTAGCAAAAGATAAAAATTAACTTTTACCATTCTCTAAGTTTATTCAGGGAAAAAAAATGCAATTATAGAACAACTATTTGGGAGAATCAGAGTAGATAAGAATGATGGTGATAAGGAGATCAAATACATTTTCCTAACAGGTACAGTCAAAATCTGTGTACCTCAGTAGCCCACCCCTGTGTCTCGGGTTCAGCTATGAGCCAGGTGAGCAGCGAAAGCCCCTCCAGCCAATTGCCCTCTGAGCAATCTGAGCTAACAGCACACATACAGGTGTAAATATGAAGATCTGAAAATGAGGTGCACTTCAGGTCTGTCCTCTCCTTACAGAGCCTCCACGCCCTGATTTATCCAACCATGAGTAACAGCCATGTGTCACAGTGTTTGGTCAGCTAAGTGGCAAGGGCTAAGAGTGCAATGGACCTGCAGCATCAGAAGCTCTCTCCTCTCTGCAGATGGGCTGACAGGGAGGTGCACAGACAAAAAGCACCAAGCTGTTTGTACCCACCTCCACATCCCACTTGGGAAGAGAGATGACAAAGCATCCCTGCCATGCACAAAGGTTGAGTATGGCTGGTAGAGGACAACAGACCAGTGAGCATTTCGACTGCCAGCTTTTGGGTCAGTTTGGGTGAGTAGATGACTTTGCATCATCCACAGAAGAGTCAGTATTGCAGACTCAGTATGAAACTTCGGACTAGCCACAGGTTCCTCCCTCTCCAATTCACATCTCTTTGCTACTTGCACTCTTCATCACCAGCAAATGTGACAAAAACAATTACACCCAGCCAAAATATAAGTCATGCACCATTCCCACCTATAAATACCAAAGCCCTATAGCCTGCCAGGCCGTAGAAAAATAGCTACAGCCTCCTCAGCAGACCAGTTAAACACATTTATCTGTCAACAAAGAATTTAACCTTTCTGGTCACACGGCAAGGGCTGCTCCATAAGCCCAGCACAGAGCAATGCAGGATTAGCAAGTCTCTCCCAGGAGCCCCAGGGTTGCTTCTTGCAGTGTCAATCACCTTGGTGTCCACTTACTGCTAAAATCAGCAGGACTGCAACTCAGCATAAGTGGCTGATTTTGCACAAATTTAATTTGGCAAAGATGTTAAGTGTCATGGAGTGAGACATTGGGATGGCAGATTTAGCAACAGTGCGGAAAAAAAAAATCTCTTTCCATCTAACCTGGAAGAAGTAGGCTTTGAGGAGATTTGGATGCAATTTGGACAAGCAGATGATAATGCAATCTGAATCTGACTGTAATAACTTGCTTAAGTGTTAAACATGTCCTATTAGAAAGAGAAAAAAAATGGCTTGCTACAGGTCATTTTTCCCATCTTCGTAATTACTCTGGGCACTTCGGCTGGTACCCAAGCCTGGACAGGTGTGCAGCTCTAACACGGGTTCGCCTGCACAGGCTTCTCAGGTTTGCCTGCATCCTCTGTCAGCTTCAGCCCAAATCCAGGCCTCTCTCGTGTGAAGACCGCACATGCAAGAAACATTAGGTGTACCACATACACTCGACACTGTGTTTAAGAGTAATTTTCTTCATGTCCTCTCACCTTCTCCACATTTCAATACCAGTTTTCTTATTTTTTCCTCTGCTTTTCAGTATTTCCCCTTCAGTTCAGCTCAATTTAAGTCACACCATGAAGCTGACAGAAAAAACAAACACACACCAAACCACAAAGTCCTACCCTAACTTATGGCAATTTTATTCTATCATCCATAAGTTATTGGCTATTTTTTTTATCCTATGCAATCTGCCTCCTACTCTGATGCTAAGAAGAAATAGTTAACACTGATACTTCTTCCCTCTTGTAAACACTAGAGATAGGATAAAACTGGTCATTTGGTTCAGAGTTTCTTTGGAGCATCAGGGAGATTTCACTTTCAAATTTCCAGATCCAAACTCTATCATATAGTTTAGGTTCCTGGTCACTTCAGATTTCAACAGGATTAAAATGATACACGCAATGGTACATTTTCTGTGTGTTCGTTATCATCTCAACTAACTCTTCCTAGGTGTTTCTCTGCAGTAAATGAGCTTTTCTTTCACTTCATCCAAAATCTAGAAAAGACCTCCAGCTCCACACAGCTGCAAAGAGATCTCTCATAGAAATGATGAAAAGGAAAAAAGAAACTTCAGGGGAAATTTTATCCTTCTGTGTCTTTAGAAATGACCCACCGGGCTGGTGCACAGTATGGTTCAGCACTTCAGGCAGTAGGGTTAATGATCAGGAACATAACACAATGAGATTCATTTTCTCTAGCCCATCTTCCATAAAAGAGAAAAGACTGCTTTAAGGATTAAGAATAGGAGTTTCATAAAAGTTTCTTAAGCCTAGAACAAATGGACATGTGGCTCATACAAAATGAAGCTCCCATTACAGAGGTCTAAAGGTCCAGACACGAGATCAGTGCCACCACGGGCCACGCTCTGCAGCACACAGGCCATTTTGTAGAGGGAACAGAAGTCCTGGTCAAATCCCAAAGCACGCAGATCATCCAGGGGTGTTGAAGAGATCCTCACTTAAAACACAGCAGCCAGTTGCACGCTAAATGTTCGGTTCAAACACACCAACACCGCTGGCCTGCTCTTAGCACAGCCATTGCCATCTCCGATAGTACATGACAGCGTGAGAAACGTGGTATCACGTGCGATGAAGGCAGCAGATGCTGACAAATGACCTAGTATCAAGCAACTGAAAATAAACAAGCAGAAAGGAAACTATCAACACAGCCTCTGTATTTAGGTCCTCCTTATTGAAACCTTGTGATTAAATCTAGTTATCGGGGGGGGGGGAACAAACGTAATTTTATAAAGCCACTGAGAAGGGGTCTTTTTTGATTTTATTTTTTTTTGGTTCAATGACAAGGAAAACAGTTCCTGACTGCAGAACTTGAACGCTCTTACTTAAGAAATGCAGAGGTGGCAGACAAGGCTGACATCTGTGCTCCAGTGATGCCCAAATGGATTCCAACATTGACTAAGATGGAATGATGGTTGCCCCTAGAAGTAAAAATTATTGCAAGGAACAACTTCTCAATATTCAGACCGTGCAGGTCAGCTCTGACTGAATTCACAGGTTGCTTCCCACCTTGGCTTTGTTTCTCTCTCTGTTGCTGACTGGACATGTTTTTCCCATGTGAGAGCTTATATTTGCAAGCCTCAGTGCTCAATTCTGGAAAAAAATTCCCTACAAGCCTCTTAAAATTCATTCCTGTTGGATGAAATGCACCACTCGGAAGACTTTCAGCGCTTAACCTGTCAAATTAAAAATCTGAGGGTATTCCCAGAGCGGCCAAGCCTTATGATTTTACTGGGAGTCTCACAACATTTGGTGTTTCTTTTAAATTTGCAATTCCTGAAGGCAAGTAATTATGTGAGAATCTCAGTTTTCATTTTTGAAGAAGCCATGCTTTTAAACTTCACAGTTACCAGTGAAAAAGCTCTGAAAACATAAACTGACTATGGCTCAAAGGCTAAGGAATTGTAATTCACATCAAGGACTCCAAATGTATTATTTATAAAGAAAAATAATAATTCAACATCTAAACTTATATTTTGAGGCATTAGGGACAGCAAATCTGGCTGAAAAGAATTAATTTGGGAAAATATTTCAGTACTAGAAAATGGAAGGTGGAAGAAGAGTCAAAGACAACTCAATATCGCATGTGAGTGAACAGTCTCAAAAAAGCATAATTCAAAGTATTTCCCAGCTCTAAAGGTAATAATAAACACAGGAAAATATTAGGGAGACATGAGGCAGTGCAGAACATCAGCAAGGGGAGAGGTAAGACATTGAGACACACCACGTGCCTCTTACTCCAATTCAGGGCTATGCAACCCATGAGAATTGTTGTTCCAGGTGAACATGCAAAGATGTTTGTAAAGCATTTGTGCATCAACACTAGAGCTATGAGCGCCAGAAAAAGCTCCTTGGGGTTTCAGCAACTACATGTCCAGAATATTGATAGGTGCTAATTCATTATTTATTACTTTGGTGTTCTTGAAAGCAAGGGACTAATTAGCACTGACTGAAGATGAGGTGCTTGCTCACTTTTGAGCTCACAGCTTCAAATCGTTGCCTCTCAAACAGCTCCACTGTTCCACTTCTTGGTTTGCATTGCTGTTGCATGCCACCCCGCTTCTTGCGCGGAGGGTTCCATCCTGCTTGAAGGTCTAGAGTACAGAAGAGCCTTCAAGAGCCACCACTAACTTTGGACATCGCTACTTTTTGGATCCTCAGTTCAACAGGGCAAAGACCTGATTCCTGCAAGGCAGCACTTTTCAAAAAGCATCTGCCAAACTAAACATCCAAAAGTCCCTATCCCTTCTATAATTATCAGTCATGGTGTCCCAGCTGAGATCCTCAAGTACATTTTCACTCATAGCCATAGGATAAAACACGTCAAAAACTCTAAAATAAAACTTTGGTGCCTGCAGCCCTTTGCCACTCCGTGCCACCTACATTCACAAATCACTTCTGCAAATAGTACCTTTAAATCAGGATCTGTGGTGAGGTTGCAAACGCAGCAATAACACTTAAAACCATCCATTGCTTCTCCACCTCTTGCAGCAGCTTGAAGGAAAGCCAGCAAGGCACTCGCCCCACGGGCGGTGCCAATGCCAAATCAGCTCTTCAAGTGTCCAGCCCCTCCTGATAGCACAAGGATATTTTCAGCTTTAAAAGATGCTATTGTGAGTGCAGGCTGCCACCTTGTCAGCTTGAAAAGTGGTCTCAAAGTAATGAATGACTCCTGTTGTTTCTACCAAAACAGGGTATCACTCATCCTGACAGCATAATGTACAGGTTCCCCATAGCTATGCAATGCATGGAGGCACACATGCAATTCATAGCCATTTTACAGTGGGGTGCTAAGGGGTTTACATCTTCATGTAGTTAAGCAAATTCTGTATTTCTTTGTTGTTCATTCAACACACAAACATTTAGCCACTACCCAGGCTCACTTGCTTGTTTTCGCTTGTTGCAAAAAAAAATTAGGCTTAGCCTCTCAGGCTCCTTTCTCCACTGAAGAATCTGAAATGTACACAACTGAACAGAGCAGTAGAAAGTAAGCTGCTTCATTAGTTACTTTTCCAGGTGACAAGTTAAGGAGAAAATGAAGGTATTGAGTCTCATTCAGATCTGAGGCCCCTCCACACTTGATCCAGTTATAATAAATGAGCACATTTCTACCTGTAAGCCCCCATTTCACACTGCGAGCTTACAGGGAGCCAGAGGTGGCAACATGAACATCTACACCACAGTCAAAGTGCACTCCACTTTCCCTAGGACCCAAAATCCCAAGAGTTTCCATAACCTCGAGGATCAGCTTTCCCAGGCAGGGGTTTGGAACAATACTCATCGATCTGAATATTACAGAGTTGGTTACCAGCATTAAAGTAAATAAAGAATTATAAATTAGTAAAGTATTCTCTGCAACAGGGTAAAAGGAGCGGTTGGGAGCACAGCCACCATCTCCTAAGCTGCAAAAACTCACCCACCAGAGATGCGTTGTCCCTAGGTGGGAATTTGGTCAAGCCTCACATGGTCCTTGGCCAGCCATTGACCGTGCTGCCTGGAATAACAGCAGAAACAAGGCGAGGGCACATGGGAGGCATGAAAAATCCCGCTGAAACCAAGCTGGTTATGTTGGTTTATCTTCTTTTTTACTTTCTCTGTCAGTCCCGATTGCCCTTCAGCAAATGCTGTGACTGACAGGTACACTTCAGTTTTCCTGCTGCCCTATCCAGGACCATGAAATTGTGAAAAAAGTGGCAAAAAGAATGATGAAATAAATACCCTTCTATCTGATCTACCACAGCTCTCACATGACAACTGCTGCTTTCCAGGCTCCTCTCCGTCCTTCTGGCAACAAACATTAAAGAAGTATCCTGGAAACTAAAGGCAGCTGAGAGACATTTTGCACAGCTGGGAAGGAGCCCATGGCAAACACACTCCCAAGGAAACTGGACAGCAATGCTAACACAAAAACCCGGCTGGCACAAGGACTGCGTGGCCAGCTGAGCCCCGCTGATGCCATTGCTTTGGTCCTTCCGCACCCACGCCACCACCAGCACAGAGCAGGGACCAAAGTGCCACTGCATCCCTTTGGTGATCAAAACCAACTCCCTGAGCACGTTTGTTTATCAAAGAAATAAAAATCCATGTCATTTGCCATTACTGCTCCGTTTACACCAGATTCAGAACATCAGGCCGTTTTGTTTATTCAGCAACATAGGATTATGTGATTGCTCTGACACGAGGGGGGCGGGGGGGGGCAGAGTGTGGGGAGGAGAACAAGGAGACGGAATTGCATTTATTTTTCACAATGCCTCTTGGACAAAAACTCATTAAGGTTTAACTCGCATCCTTCCAAGCAATCATAACACATAAACATAATGCAATATGCAGTGCAAAGGAAGTTCTTTGGGGGAAAATAGCCTGGACTTAGTCCAAAGTGAGTGGCACCGTGCCCACGGTTCCTGTGCAGCTCTTCTGAACACGCGGTGCTGCTCCACACCTCCCTCTTTCCACAAGCCAAGAAGTCAGAGTCTCATCTCCCATAAAACTCTTTTGACTTTGCCTTTGGCCATTTTATATTGGCTGAGTAGATGGCCCTCCATGCTTCACAGAATAAAGTCTTTGCTGATAAAAACAGGATGTCTTGCTGCAGTTAGAGTGTGAGGAGGAAAAAGGGGAGCTCGGACAAAACTGCAACGCCGATACGCTGCATTGCTCACTTGATGGGCAGCAAAAAGTATCCCTGAAACTGCTCTAGTTTCTGTGTAAAACCAGATGCAATGCAAGTTTGCCCCAGGCTCAGCAAGACATTAACATGTCAGAGGATAGAGGCAGAAGGGGAATTCACACCTGGATGTTTTTAGTTATTGCACAGGAAAAGGACATAAGGGCATGGAAAGGAAAGCAGTCACAGAGAGCTTTGCCTGCTGAGGTAAAGTTTGGGTATCTCAATCAAAACCAACAATCCCCAGAAGTGCCATTCTACTTTCTTCTGACCTTAGAAAAGTCTGAGGACACCTCTGTTTTTGACATGAAGTGGAACAGGCACAGAACACAGGTGTTTTTGGGCTACACGCGGTATTTTCTTCTGTTCTCACTGCTGAAACCCTGGGAAGGTAAGGCAAAACCTCAGTAAACCAGATCCACAGACTTGGGGTTGGACCATGTAAACTATGCGTAAGTAACATTGAAAACAGGATGGAAATGACAGCACTTAGGGTTCCAGTGCTGCTGCCAGCGTTTTGAATGCATCTTTACTAGAGTTGGTGAAGGTATAACACCCATGGAGAGCCCATCCTCACCGCAGCACTCTGCTTCTCCATCCAGGGAGGGAACGGCTGGGGAAAATCCTCAGAGACACTTCCATGTCTGAGCCCAGAAGGATGGGATCTTAGCTCTTGCATCTTAAAACTACTGGAAAATTGTTTTAATTGTTTTAATTGTTCTGCTACTGAAGTTTGGTTGATTGGTTTGAATTTATTTATTCCTCCCTGTCACTAAACAGCTCATTAAACCCAAGTCTTGGAGGGCACAATTTTAATTAGCCTTTAGCTGTCTCTAGGTGAAAATGGACCTCTCAGAAGCTGGCAGGGACAGTTGCTTGGCTCTGCCCACACTGAATCATGGAATAATCGATGTTCGAAACTGGCACATGTTTATTCTCCTCCCTCTCTAACCTCAGGCCCTACGGGGCACTTTTAGGAGCGAGTCTGTTGTGGATGTGGGGAGACCATCTTAATCGGGAACACCAGAAATAACGATCTGTCCTTTGCCTGTCTTGCTGGAGGTTGGATGCCCAGCCATTTGTGAACCTGCTCTGGCTCCCACAGGGGTAAAGAAGACCAGCTACCTCCATTGATAAAGCTCAGGCTTTTTTCCTAACCTAAAGCTCCCTCCTAACCTTCACCTCCCTGTCTGCTATTTTAAGCCTGTTCCTTCTTGACCTTTTCACTATGGACATGGGAGATGCCCAGAGCCTCTCATTTGCCATCTGCACACCAGACCTGACGTGTCTGAAAGATTGTGCAGCCACAAACTGGAGGCAACTTCAAAATTTAACTGGAAAATTTAATTTCGTATGTGCTTATAACAGCACTGTTCCACTCTAAAAATGCATACAAAGGCAGACATCATCTAGTGAACACAGATGTCTTATCCATCACTAAGTAAAAACATCAAAGAGTACATGGAGGAAAGCAAATGTAATCGATCTGCTCCCTTCAAACCGTAATAAGCACCCTTTCCCA
Organism: Cariama cristata; assembly: GCF_000690535.1. Lineage (NCBI taxonomy): Eukaryota > Metazoa > Chordata > Aves > Cariamiformes > Cariamidae > Cariama > Cariama cristata. The sequence continues at coordinate 47,461 of NW_009617913.1, forward strand.
GCCGGAGAGAGCGCCTGCCATGACCACACCAGCAAACATGAACATCACTAGGGGAACATGCATAAAACTGCTCCTTTATGAATAAGATCTTGCTCACATGACAGAATAAAACATTAGGAGCCTTTCATTTAATCCTTATTTATTATTGATGTAAAATCTGCATCTTGTAGCGCTCAGATCCGTTATTCCCAAATACATTTCCCAAGCAGGCAGCAGAGGTCCAGCAGCCCTGGAGAAGAGACAGCCTTAACTGCTCATTGCTCTGCTGAGCTCCACATACCATTTCCTCTTAAATCTCTCCCAAATTCTGGCTGCTGATGCTTAGTGTTTCTTCAACACTGCCTTTAAAGCATTTCAGCTTGTTGGATGGCACAAAGAATTGGGAAAACAATTACTGTCAAGTTTTAAAGAAAAGAGAAAGAATTCAACTACCACAGTGCAAAAGCACTTGCTAGGCTATGTGTAAATTGTGGAGACAGTTCAGCTCAGATTTTCTTCTTTCTATTCCAGATCTTTCATTTCAGACAGCTGAACCTGAATGCCTTGGTCTCAAACTCCTTGCAGAAGCACACTGGTCCCCCGCACAGCTAATAATCTCTTTTCTCCTATTTCTTCTCACCTTGAAGTAGAAAGCATCTGTCATTATCCAGAAATCAGCAGCACTGAAAAAATAAGCATCCTTTCAAGTCAGGCAGTCCGCTGCTACTCACGTCCTTCCATGAACTCAGCCTACTTTCACCTCTTTAATTCCCTGCAAAGATTAAAACACGTTAACTGTGCGCTGACTTTGCAAACCACACGCTGAAATAGGAACGCTTTGGAATAAATTACACTGAAAACTAACAGGTAGGCAAAGAACTCAAGGAACAGCTTAGGAGCATGTGAGTGAAAAGGTCTGTTATGCCAGGATGCCGCAGACCATAATTTAAAGCCGCACGATGTCCCTCGAGCATCCCAGTGCTGGGCCATGCCTCTTGGTAATTTGCAAGGCAGGAGTTGCTTTTCCCCCACCAAGTGCCACATACATTACCCACGGATAGTAAGTGGTGTCCCTGTTACACCCAGGAGACAGATGCCACGGGAGGATAAAAGCAAAAATACTGTAATCAGTTTGTTGGTAATAAGAAAACAAGAATCAATGTTGTCCTATTCCCTTCCACACTGAAATGTATTATTTGCAATTCTCCCAGTCTGTGTTCTATGATTTCTGCCTCGTTCCCCACAAGCAACGACTACCAAAACATCAGCCCATTAGTGGAATCGAAGCTTTTAGAAATTCAAGGGCCAAGCAGGGAGCACAGAGCCCAGCATTTTCAACTTATTTCTCTTACCACCGAACTAACAAACAAACACAACAAAAAGGCAGTGCCAGGTGCCCGATCAGCTCCCCACACCTAGCTAGCGACCAGGACTCTTTTAACCAAAGACGACAGAAAAAAAAAAAAAAGTGCGTTAGTGAAACAGAGTTGTCCTTGAGTTGATTTGTGGTTAGTCTTACCACTGAACTAACAAACAAACAACACAACAAAAAGGCAGTGCCAGGTGCCTGATCAGCTCCCCACACCTAGCTAGTGACCATGACTCTTTTAACCAAAGACGACAGAAAAAAAAAAAAAAGTGCGTTAGTGAAACAGAGTTGTCCTTGAGTTGATTTGTGGTTAGCTTCTGAACAGGCTCCATTTTCCAGGCTCCTAGTCCAACTCTGACAAGGAAAAAATCTGCTCCCACAAATACTTAGCAGATGGCTTTCGATTTTTCCCAGGTGCTAAGCACACACAGTTCCCATTAAAGTCTGCTCAAAGAGTAGGAGTGCAGAGCTAGACCATAAATTCTACCTCCCAGGTTCCTCCATGTCTAGCTTAGTTATGCTGCAGCTTATTGTGTTGCAATATTGACCTTAAACAATAATTGAAAAAATAAATCAGTATGGCTCAGCTGTGCATTCAATCTCACTCCTGCTCCATGCTCAGACCATGCTGGATGCCACTGAGCTTTGCTTCACAGGAACTGCACTGTTTCATTAGATGATCTTGAAAAAGAACTAGCAAGTTTTCTCAAACCTCCACTCTTACTGGCACAGTAGGGTTCCTTTTTGCTCTGCAAAGGCGTGCTGCTGTTCCCTTCAACTCAGGAGAAACATCAATTGAGTCAGACCAGGCTTGGTGGAAGCCTTGAGATGTTCTAAGAAAACCAAGAGCAAAGGGGCTGGGCGAGACACAGGAAAGAGGCACCGGGCAGGTTATATATAGCTTGCAAATAGTCTCCTCTGTCTGGAAGGAGGGGATAAAACAACCAAGAACAGACTTGATTGCTAGCATTTCACTCTGAACCAGTCTCCTGTAGATACAGGACCCAACCTGCAGCACCAGGGAAAAATCCCTCTGAGGGATTCTGCAGAGAGAAGCACCAGCCACCTCCTGCGACACCACGTGGGAGATTCAACCCCTCTTGTTCCTACAGCAGGCAGGGACTTCAAGGGACACATTGCACTAAATCACTCTGCATAAGGCTGGAGTTTTTACCTCCCCTGTATCTTGGTCTAAAAACGAGAGCACATTTGTACGAGTACACGATATGGACGTAGTTGTAGCCACCGCAGATGTGCGGGCAAATAGGGTTCTGCTCATCTTGGTTGCTCTCTGCAGCTTTGGAAACCCATTCATCTGCCATTTAACGTATCACCGGGAGAGGTACACGGGCAATTTAACAGAGCAGCGAAATGCTGTAAGATGTAGAACAGGAAGCAAAAAAACACCACTGTGGAAAGTATTTGCTACATTAGCAAAATCATTACAATACTCAGAGAGCACACCTGGACAACTGCACTTGCATTACACTTACACAGGCACATATAACAGCTGAAGTATTTAATCAGACATAGCCAAATGTCTGGTAATTGCCATTTCCAAAACCAAGCTACTGTCTCCTGCGGGATCTGGAAGACCTCACTTGTCCTTACTGCAGGAAACGCCACCCTGACACCCTCCATCCGCTCAGCTGTCCTACTGCCTGACCCGACCTCCCAACCTCCCAACATTATCCCAAAAGCCAGCCAGCAAAGGAACGGGGGGGAGTTAAGCCCTATTCATAATTGGTGGAGACACATGATTTACCACCACCAAAAGCTACCAAGAGTGGAATGGCACAATGCCAAGACTTGGCTAAGCAGCAGTAAGAAATTTGCTCAGAATGGGAGCACTCAGGGATAGTTTCACCCGTGCCCACTTTTCCTCATTACCTGCTTACAATGAAAGATTCAGGAGTTTGTACTTGCTTTGTCGTGGAATGAAAGCAGCAATAATCCCCAAAAGTTTCACAATTTTCTGCAAAGTTAAGGGGGGTGTGGGGGGTGGGGAATATTTCTTTGAAACACTTAATTCCCACCATTCTAATTTTCAAATAACTTTAAACAGAATGACCTCCTAAAAACTAAGGATTCCTACTCTAAAAAACCTGATACTATCTTTTCAAAAAAATAATAACTATCAGAGTATCGCACCTCTTGTTGCACTAGTTGCTTTTACCAAATCTGTGCCTAAGGCACAAAAATAACAGTCACCCCCAAGCAACCATTTCACTGCACATGGGCACCAAGTAGAATATTACTAAATTCATGATAATATTCAAAAAGTCAACAGGCACAAGCACTTGTCCACGCCAGGATCACTGACATGAAAGGGGAAGCACACACCAGTATTTCTAGCTGCAGTTTCAGTGCCTCCAATAGCTACGTGCAAGTTCACTGGCATCCACCCTGTTCCTGGGTTATTTACCTTTGGCCTCTCCTCTAGGGTTTAACCCAATCGGCTGCAGCCTGCCTTATACACAAAACATTTGGACCAGAACAGATGTAAATACAAGTCCTTCAAGGCACCACTGGAATTTGGGTTTGCAGAGATGATGAGTCTTTGGGGCCCCCTAGTAGCCCTCCAGGACATGCTCCTGTAGCACACAGACACCCCCAGCCCATGCGCACACCCCCAGAGTCAAGCTGGGTCACACTTGGCACAGCCTGATCCTTGACAACCATTTTCTGGGTGCGCAGAGCTAGTCCGAGACCATAGACATCACCCCCTCTGCAACCTCAAACCACGATTGGTTTCAGAAGGTTGACTCTAATCAAATCAAACTCATTTTTGAGACAGTTTGTGGCAGAGGGAGACAATTGGCCTTTTCGCTTTCCAGCAGGGAGAAGAGTGCATCCCCCAGCCCATGCCTCTCGTGCCATTAGCTGTTACCTGTGGGTACTCTGCCAAATGCAAACTGATGGCAGCTACTCATTCGGATACACTGGGTGTTCGCTTTGCAATTTCTGCTGCTTCTTCTCCCAGTGTTCCTAGGAGATTTCTCAAAAGCAGTCAACTAGTCAAGGAATACAGGGTGCATAAAGAATCAATGGGACTTGTTGCCTAATCACTTCAGTATTTTCAAAATGTCATCCAAAATGTGTAACATATTAGATCTGAACAAGCAAATAATGTGATGTCCTCGAATAATAGCTAGCACGATAAAGCGAGACATAGACCAAGATTGGGCTTTGGAGTTAAAAAAAACCCTCACAGTACTACTCGGAGCTGCTCAAGCATTCCAGCATAGGATTTATCTTAAAACGTGGTAGAGGCTTTCAAAGCAACCCCATCACCTCAGAATGCAATTCAGACAGGGACCTCTTTGGAATATGTCCTCTCACATCACTGTACCAAAACCAGGACACTAAAACAGGGAGAAATTAGAGATTTGTTCAGCGTGGTCTGAAACGAATAGGATAAATGCCCACGCAGATGCATCTCATCTACTTTTCTGTGGTTGCTGCTGAAAGACAGCAGAGTTGTACCACTTACCTCAGTACGTTCAAAGAGGTTTTTTTCCACCAGACTTTTTTTTTTTTTAAACTATGTACCTTGCTGTATATCCTGATACCTGCTGCTGCAAGATTCAAATAGGTTTTTTTCCAGCAGACTTTTTTTTTTTAAAACTATGTACCTCGCTGTATATCCTGATACCTGCTGCTGCAAGCACAGTGTTTTGCAAGCTTTGAGTTCTCAACAAGAGATGCAGAAATGAGCAGACCTTAATCAACTATCTGCAGCTCTTGTCCACCAGCCCACTCTCCCTTTCCCCAGCCCTTCCCATCACACCCCAGCTCAGCTTGCACCTGGGAGCAGGAAGGACCCCTGTGCAGTCTGAGTCCCAAACGATCTGGAGCATGAAAGCGGACATCAACGAAGACCAAAATCTCCTTTAACACCAACTCCTGATACGATTTGCATGGAAATAGAGACATCTTTGCACTACTTTTCTGGTTTCCATCAGACATTGGCATAGACCATCTACAGGTGCCGCCGATTGCTGTTGCTTTCCAAATATTAAGTGACTGGCAATCCCAGAGCAAAGTTTACACTAATTCAGTAATCACACTGTATTTATTGAAAGGCTTATAATCCCATGAGCAAAGACATTCAAGAGGCTTAAGGAAGGGAAAAGTTGCTGACAGGAGGGCATGCAAAGAGTCACTCATTATGGCATCTTAAGAGGGTCTGTAATCAACGAGATACATATGGCACAGGGAGTCAGATTAAGCAGAGCCGTCTTGCTAAAATGATTTGAACCGTGATGTGGTCATGAAAATGAGGCAGGCAAATAAAAACCTGTAAAAAAGGGGGATAACGAGGGAGACAGGTCCGCATTATGATTTTATTCAGGTCACCAATTAACATTTCAAGGCTGAGAGTCAAGTTGTCAGTTTCCTGGAGGTTCCTCAGATGTTTCAACTAAACAGGAATTTTCTTGTCATCTGTCAACATTTGGATCTGACCGACTCAACTCTTCTTCCCATATGCACGATGCACACTTTCATGTGTATATGCATGTGCACGGGTACGTGTGCCCAAGCACACATTTACACAAACATATCCATGTATTCTTGGTACATTTCATAGTTATTCCAAGCCAAGAAAAAAAAAGCATTTTGGCCTCAAAGTAGCTGCAGATCGTGCCCTGGCAATGCAATCTTTTCCCTCTCTGTCCTCTCAAGGTGCCTTACATTTGATATCATGAAATCACAAGACATCATTGACTCTAGAGCTGACAGGAGAGCAGTCTTCACAGTCCATTTAACCTCTCTATTCAAACAGCAAATTGATTTTTTTTGTGATGCAGACATCTGTCCCAGTAGGGACTAAACCAACACTCACCAAATTATTCTTCCCAGATTACAGAGGAGCTATCAGATGGTAAAGACTTCTCTCCCAGTGACTCAAGATTTGTTAGAGTCACTGATGGAAAGATGAAAGCTTTCCCACTTCATGAGACAAAAATGAGAAAAATCATCCCCTTGTGAAGAGCAGAGCACACAAAATGTCTCTGCTGGTTGCCAGGGCACAGGCAACATCTGTGAACCTGCTGGGAGCTGAAGTGCTGCTCAGGCATACTTGTATCACTTCTGAGGTTACCACCAGCATCCCGAAGACCTGGGACCATCAGGGTGTTTAAGTCACATGGGAGGTTCACTCAGGCTTGCAGAGCTCAGCATTGAGCAGAATTTTATCCTTGCTGCACCTGGAGAGTGAAAGCCAAAGCAAGATTTTCTCATGAGATTTTCTGGATCAGCCCTACCTTGAAAACTTCAGAGTTTAGAGAGGAACGGCCAGATTGCCTCTTGCCCACTGGCTGAATGAGCACGTTTCCTACATGGTAATACTCCGTAGCAGCCAACACAAAGGCAATCAGGTTTCCTTTAGAGAAGCCTTCCCAGGGCTTTTCATTACCCAGAGCTCCCCAGTTACCAAAATCCAAACCTCAGTATAACCTACACCAAGCAATACCAGCACCAATAGCAAGGCACACGCATGGACATCAACCACACATTAAACGCATGGAACAATCTCTGGACTCTCTACCCCATGTGGCACATAGCCAGAATGGGCAGCAAAAGTCAGGCCAAGCTGCAACCTCTTCTCTTCCACGGCCTTAGAAAGCTCACCAATGCCCAGGGGAGCACAGTGCCTCGCAACCACAGGCTGCTCGCAGGAAAAGCCTCCTGCCCTGACAAGCACCATCTCAGCCAGACCTTTTAACTGTCTGCCCTCTGCAAAGGGTTTGGATTTATCTAAATTATTACTTTCTTAAAAAAAATACAAAACAAAAGAGCACTTACGTATTGCAAGGATTACAACAGAATTTGCCCAGATCCAGTACTTTTCACAATAGGAAATAACTTTACAGTACCTTAATTACTTAAGCTGCCAGCCACCCACCAAAGAGAAGTAGTATCAGTCTCATTTTAGACAGGAGACTAAGGCATAAATTCATGTCACAGCACAGAAGAAACCGGCAGTTCTTTAGTAGACACTGCTGAAAGCAGAAAGCTATCATGATCCATGGCAGTGCCCTCTGACTGTGTGATTTTAAAGCACTCTACAAAGCCATGCAAAGCACACCCATTAAAGTAAAGCATCTAGACATGGCCTAGGTGGAAAGGGAAAGCTATTCAAACAGATTGGCTGCATTTATGTCCTTCTTGCTCTTGATTAGGATTTTAAAATGATAAAAGGGAGGGCACGAGGGAGAAAAGGTTGCTGGAGCTTGAATACAAGAAGAGATGAGATGCTCAGACCAACTTTCTGCAGAGAGCACTCCCAGCCCGCATGGTGCCAATTGCTCACCCAGTGCTAAAAGTATCTCCAGCACTTTCCTACAGCCACTTTTCTGCCTCAGAATCAGAAATTACCACTGAGTCATTCCATGTGCGGTGACCGGAGGAGATAATTCTGCCGTTACGAGCAAGAGGGAGCTGGTCCATCTGCTCACAGAGAGGAGAGATAATCTACAAGCAAATGCCTGCATTAATAGGTGTCCCAAATTTTTAACCTATATCTTAATTCTAAAACTGGTTTTCTGGCATTCCTCTAGCTCACCCCCATCAACTCTATTCTTTGCAGCATCACCTCTCTCTGCTCACCATCCTAAACTAATTTATCCTCACAGCATTCCCAAGGGAGTGCTGTTAGCTGCCATCCTTACATTGCAAACAGTTACGTTGTGAACAGGTAATCGAAACACAGAGGCTAAGACCTGGATTCACCCCTTCACGTTCCCACATCTTGCCTTCCTGTGGGCTGTACGTCCCCAAAGACATAGATCCAGCCAGGAACCACCTCTGGGTGCAAAATCTCAGATGGGGCTGAGGCTTTCCTTGGTGATTTATCCAAGGTCAGAGGGAACTTGCAAAAAAGGAGATCATTAAACCAACATCTCTCAAATACCAACTGAGCAACCTAATAGACCCATCTTATTATTATATTTCATAAAGCTGGTGCTTCTTTAATGTAACAGTGACCACTAGTGTACTCATGTCTCCTGACAGCACAGGATGCATGAACTGAGCCTGGACCCAGCTTGATCCTCCATTACCACTCAGAAATCAAACATCTTCTGGTGGAAAACAGAGTTTCACCACTGCACACAGCTGTGCTGGGATCGGAACCTCCTGGAAATGTTTTTATAGCCTCAGGTGATGTTAATTTTGCTCATGGCCCAGTCTTGCCTGCAAAAGAGATGTGAGCACAGAGCACCTCAACCCTCACTTACCTGGGAAAACCTGTGTCGAATCGGCAAGTCACAGGTTTCATTCCTGAGAGGGTTCAGCCAACATCACAGTCAGCAGCACCAAGACCATTGAGCCACACTCTGCCATTTGTCACCCAGCACATGCACACTTTCCAGGGCTACTTTTTTTCCCTAATTTAAGTTTTTTTAATAATAGAAATGTTAGTATCAGCTAACGCAGCTTGAGAAAAACATTTGGGAACAACACTTCACTGTTAGGCAAAGAGCAATTATAAGCAAGAGCTGAAACCTGTCCCTTCAGTCTCTAAGAGTGATTAGTCTGTCATTAGGAAGACATAACCAATGTTTTCACCCATCTCTTGAAAGAAAATGTCATAGACTCAGTCAAATGTCAAAGGTCTAGGTCAAACCAGATAACATCATTGAATCAGCTCCGAAAAGCAACAGATCCCCAAAAGCTGTTATTTTGACCTTTTTTTTCCCCTCCTCAAAAAGTTTAAGCATCTCAAACAGAGGTAGTCTTGGAAGACTACAGCATCTATTTTGAGCTGAAAGCAGGGGCACAGGATTTGCTGAAATAATCTGCAGACAAGGCATTGCTTGCTTTTTGGCTGCACAGTTTCCCATCATAGGCACTTGAAGGAAAAAAAAATAAAACTAGATTTAAGGAAAAAAAATTACACTGATACTTTCAACACTGTATGTCAAACACTTCCCTCCAGTGGAGTGATTCAGGATTGCTCTTTTTTTGTCATATACCCTCTGTGGCTATTTCAGCCCAAACAACAGATGCTTGTTCTTCTGGAGAAGATGGAATCTCACTTGTGCTGTAAGAAGCGGCTATGAAGTGACTAGAGTGTCCAATTATTGAAAGGGCAAAGTGGTCACAGGTTTATTTCACAAATTAAAAAGCCAAAATAAAAAGCCAGCTAACCAATCCAATAACTTTGTTGCATCTTCACTCTAGCAAATGTAGTAACTTCAACCAGTGTCCTCCAATCTATGCTGGGGAGTAAGACATTTGCTCACTTTCAGGCTGAAAACAGAGCATGTCCATCCAAAAGGTTCAGAAATGGTTATTCATTTTCCAGTTTTGATTTCCCTCCCCCCTCAAGTGTTTTACTTCAGAAACTGAGGTGCAGATGCCAGAGTATTCCAGCAGAGACAGTTTTCCTGCAGTGTCTTTACCCAATGCGAAGAGAGTGCACCCTCCTTAAGAAGTCTCTTTTCACATTCATGCCCAAGAAAATAGCCAGTTCAGAAAACACAGGTACCCAGTCCTAACACTTAGAAGTGCTCAGTCCTCACACTCAAGCTCCGAGTAGTTGGAGCGTTAAAACAGGGAAGAAATTAAATGAGAGTTCATCTTACAGCAACATTTTCCTGAAACTATTGCTAGTTTCAAGGAAAATTCTAAGAACCTATGTGAAAGGTGTTAACACTGCTTGACTGATGTTAAAAATGGGTTAAACCTTTGGTGGAGCCTGTGGAGATTAGATTCTGGCTAATGTTAAATGCATAAGCTCCTCCAGGGTTCTACCACCATGAATAAATGCATCAATCCTAAGCGTGGCCTAGGAAACATGGATCTAAACCTACACACCGGTGTTCATCTGTCGCTTGCAGAGAAGTCTGCAGGCAGATAAACCATATTCCCCCACCGCTGTTTTGAACTCCAAAGGTCACCAAGAGCCCCTACACATTGCTACACCATTCCCCTGGTGCACTGCACCATCAGCTCATCTGCTTCACCTATCAATTATTCCTTAGGGCTTCCTATATAAATAGTCACCATTGCAGAAGCAGCCACAGGCTCTTCCCCTACTGCTTATTCTTCTTGATAGCCTCCTTGGCTGTCAGTAGCATCCTGATTATTGTCAGAACAACTGGGATGTCAACAGAGGATTTATTGTGGCTTCAGGTGGGAATGAGAGAAGATGAACCATTACTTGGGACATGCTTTTCATATAGTCTGACTAAATTCAGCCTGGCAACCTGTAAAGGAAAGACTATCTCATTACTAGTGCCTTCAATTAATAAGGCTTACTGCTCCTCAATAAAATAATGAGCCTTTTCAGTTTATTTTAAATCATCATTAAGCACATTTTAAAGTTTACCAGTTTTGTGCTTTCCCTCTGTGGTGACTAGATTTGGTTAAACCCAAAACCAGACTAATGTTAGATGAGCAAAAATAGGGTTAAACATGAAAGTTCCAAAGAGCTTCCAAAAGCTCAAGAGTGACCATCACTGACTTAGAGGGGGATCAGAAAATGCAGGGCTCTCCTTGGGTCAAGCATCCCTACAAAACAAGAGGATAATGGCTTCCATTCCCACTAAGACATGGTCCATTACGAGTGGCCGTCCTCCCCAAAGGCCCTGGGGAAAGGGGATTATTTCCCCAATGGACCACGCTGTGTTGGCAGCCCATGTCTCTATGTCATCTCTCTTGGACATCGCATGATGGGTCAGATGCCCCAGGAGGAAATAAAGGCATTATCACGAGAGGCTGAATATCCAGCTACGGAAAGAAACCTGCTCTGCAAAAGAGATACCTGCTACAGCACCAGCTTTGAACTTCTCGCCCAGTGTAGGTTTATGCCACAATCTCACCGTTATTTCATTGTGGATTTTGCTTTCAGCGTAGCCTTTAAGCAAAAGGTGCTCTGTGCAATCTGCCCTTTGCTTGTACAAACTAATAGAGCGTTTGTGTGCTTGACATTTCACATGGCATTACCACCCTATTCCCCATTCCTGGTGACAATGTCGAAAGGGCAGTCGATGCAGGCGAAGAATAGGAAGCGCTGTTCCAATAGGATAGGCCTTTCAGCTGCCAAAACGTGCTTTGCCAAGTAAAGTGATAGTGAATTAAACCAAGTTGATGAACTCATAGAAGAATTAACTGATATCTCTGCTGCCTACATCCTTTTGAATTTTTTAAAAAAAAAGTCTCCCAAGTCAGAAAATTGACCAAACTCATCAAAATTCATAATCTCTCTGAAACAACAAACAACAGACTGGAGCATGAACAACTCAAAGCCAGCAGGAGTTTCTCCACCGATTTCTGTGGGCTTTCGATGGAGCACCAAATGATGAAGGGTCAGTTCAGTTACAGGTATGACCTCCATGAAAAACTAAAGAAACTCTGAACACCTCTTACAAGTTTTTTATGGCCACATAGTGTAAAAGTGGGCCTGGGACAGAAGCGACGTTCATTTCAGTGACTGATGATCTAATAACAGATGAAAATTTTACTTATTTAGATTGGTGGCTTCTTGCATACTGCCGACCACACTGTGCTCCTGAGAGTGCCACCAGTTTGGTTGAGAACCAGCTGGTTTCTGTGTACTCCTGCTCACAGCAGGATGAAGGCTATAGGGAAGACTGCAAAACATTGCATTCCTATGTCAAGCATTTAACTGATCCCCGAGGCACCTTGTTTCTAGATGCTTCAGTTCTGGGTGAGCTTCGCCAGTCATTTGCCCAATCAGAGGTTGTGGGTTTGAGCCTCAAACCCTTAAGAGAGCTTGGGTCCTCGCTACTCAGGCTCAAAAAAAAAAAAAACACACCAAAAGAGGGTACTTTTCTCTTGGATAATATAACAGAGCTCTCAAGACTGGTCTGAGAGCTGACTATCCCCTCAACCAGTTCAGGAGGGACTGGGAGACAGAATAGTGTCAAGCAAGTCGGCTCCCTCAGATTTTCAGGCCAAGGAGAAAAGCCTCCTTGCTCCTGCAGCCAACAGTTCAGTTCCACCTTGAAGAGACTGGGACCCACACCAGCATCACTATAGTTGCCACCTCCAGCTCCTACAATGTCTCCATCCAGTACTGACCACATCTGATAAGACATCACCACTATATGACTCTAAAAACCAAACTCAAACAGCTTTAGCATTCCTTATTTCTTTCTCTCCTAATGGTTCTCTCATCCTATTTGCTCCATTTAAAGACTTAACATGATTTTTCCTGAGCTGACAGCATGCAAAAAAGCTAAGGTTGGTTATCGAGATGGAGGGGGGAATAGGAAAAATCAAACAACTTCCTTTCTGCTTCATGAGTTATCGGGATGGAGGGGGGAATAGGAAAATCAAACAACTTCCTTTCTGCTTCATGCATCATTGCTGAACATTATGTTTAAAAAAAAAAAATCAGAACCACGCTGGCTTTGGCATTAATGATATACACAACAAAGAGAAGCCAACCTACTCTTCCATAGCTCCAAGACACCAGCCCCATGGCACTGATGTGCGTCGATAACAAGGCCTGTAATTTTGCCTTAAACACTGGCTGGGCGTTTCTTTGACGTTCAAAACCAACTTAAGACTATTGGTTTTCTTGTTGATGTTTGTACTTGCTCTTTCTCTGCATTTCCTGGGCGTCGATAACAAGGTCTGTAATTTTGCCTTAAACACTGGCTGGACGTTTCTTTGACGTTCAAAACTAACTTAAGACAATTGGTTTTCTTGTTGATATTTGTACTTGCTCTTTCTCTGCATTTCCTGGCACTATCTCTAGGAAAGGAAATGCAAATTTAGAGTGTACAATCTCCCTAGCTAATCCTTCACTGCTCATCAGGATCGGTTTTCCACTCCACTTTTCATCCCTGGCCGCCAAGACTCAAAATCAATCATCCATACAAAGACAGCTGCGCCACGTGGCACTGCAGGGCTGTTCAGAGAGATCAGCAACGAGAGATGTTCCGTGGCTATAGGTTGAATGTCTCACAAAAAAACATCAGTAATATTGAACTGAAATTACCAAATCCTCCTGGCAAAGCTAAAACTAACAACAGATTCAAGATCACAAACTTCACCTATCTTCAAAGAACACAGTGACTATCAGAGCAAAGCCATCTTTTGCTCCTCTCCAAAGAAGGTGGGACACTTGGAGAAGGGACAAGGAGATGCAAGGCCCCTCATCTCTGCAGCAGGTTACTGCACTGCTAAAATCCAACACTATCTAGGAGCAAACAGCAGTGACTCTTCGTAAATCATAGCAGGTGGTGATATGGCATGTCATGGGCTCACAGGACACATTATCTCAGTTTCTCAAGGGCACATCTCTGTGCCATGGAAGCTGCTGGCACATACGACTCTAGTGGCCACATAAAATCAAAAAAGTAACTTTGGATCTGAACTACTTTAAGACTCAAGGGACAAGGGCTGGATTTAAACCTCTAGGTCAGCTCTAGCACACTGGTTTCAAGCTTTATTTACCAACCAAGGAGACCTTTCTCTTGAGGTTAAGATTCATCTCACAGGGCTTCTCAACTCAGTGTGCTGGATGCTGCACAGGGTCAGCTAAACATGGGAAACTCCTGCTTCGGGTAGACAGCTTGCAAAAGGGGCGTGCGATATTTTGGTGTCACTGATCACACCACCTACCAAAACCACTCAAGTTTGAATACTATAACCTCAGTCCAGTTCTTAGGTACATTTCAGCCAAGACTTAACATACCTAACCACAGAGCTACAGTTTCACACCTAATCATAGACCCACCTTCATCAGTGCCTTTTTCCCAGCTGAGAGCAGGGAGATTCCAGAACTGTGATTGTTTTACCATTCAAAAATTCACAAGATAAACTTTAATTGAAGAAGGTCAAATTTTATGATCTTTCATTACAGAAGGGAAGAAAGACCAGATGACAAAGGACAACCAATATCAAATTTTTCCTTCCTTAGCCTGAAATACGCTCTTTGCCTCAACATCCACTATACCACTGAACCTCTCCCTTCCCTCAACACCCTCCTCTGCAAAAAGAGGGTAATATTTTGCTTTTGCTACTTTTAGGAAGATGGGCTTCAGAGGACAGACCAGAGGAGTTCAACTTTGTGCTGCCAAGGACTGGAGGGGGCTACTCCAGAGGCTGCCCAACCAAGTGGGCTGGAAGGACAGCCCTTAGTGGAGAAGAGAAAGGGGGAAATTCATAAAGCATAGCACCAGTTTGAGCCTGCAGCAAAGTAATGACAGTGACAAAGCCCTTAGCAAGCTCTTTCTCCTGGCATGGAAGCAAATGCAGCCCCTCCTGGAGAAAAGGGTATAAAACAATCTAGAAATTGAGGAGCAAATAGATAAAACACTCCTTCCTTTCTTTGGGAAGTCTGCGATGGCAGCTGCAGGCTATGGAAATACAAACTGGCTGTTAAAGGAAAAGTCAGTAATGGCAAGATGACAATTTGCCACAGTTTCAAAAGCCTGCAGGGATGATGTTTTGTGTTAGGTGATGCACAGGAACAAGGGAGACAATGACAGAGGCAGAGAAAAATATCATCCAGCTCTTCAGCTATCCTAAAGCTCCAGTGCAAGAGTCAAAGCAATTACTTCCACAGCTTCACAAACCTTTGCACCTCTCCGTTAATGTGTCAGACTTTGTTACATTAATTGTACCTTATTTTGCCCTGGGAAGAAAAAAAATAAATAATATATACATACAGTGATTTGTTTAGGAGAATAAATAAGAATATATTTTCATTTCCCTCTTTTGTTCTTCATCTTTTGTTCTACTGCTTGTGTTTTATTCTCTGACTAAACATGCTCTTGCATTGTCATCTCCTACTCCATATACCCTTTCCCTCAAGAGACGCCATAGTGGCAGGGCCATATTTATTATCTTCACAAATGCCTTGTAGTATTATGGTAGATGATGCCAAAAAACATCCTAAAAGGAGAATCAACACTTGTATCCATCATGGGGAAACTGAGGCACGGGATGGCTAACAGACCTGTCCAAGAATGCCTCAAGAGACCAGAGGCAGCCCCTGCTTTCACCGCACAGTAGCATACGCATCCCAGTTAGTTTGAAAGCATCCTTACAAATAGGGTAAAAATTAGCACCAATGAGTGGATATAAGTGCCAGAGATCCAACTCAGTAGCTTTGCACATTTTAAAATGTATCAGTCCTTGAGGCCTTTCCAGCCTTTTCCTTCCATCTTCTGCTTTCCAGCCCCGCACTACTGGAGCGGCTAAAACCAAGCTGTTCCCACAGTACTCATCTACTCCAGACGGCAATTTTACTCTCTGCTAAAATATGATGTGCATGACTAAAAGCAATAGAGTCACCACAGTTTAGAGTTGTCACAATTTCCCATGGTTCTGCTGATCTCATGCACCTTTCTTGCCCACCACAGACAGTGGTAAAACCACCTCCCAATATGAAGTGTGAGCGATAACCCAGCCAGCCGGAGGGCTGCAGGAACCCCACACCTCCCCATGGCATCCAGATCCCCTAACTACCCCACAGGCTCAGCCATCTCCTCTGCTAGATCAGCCCTCAGCAGCTGCTGATCAGGCTAAAGTCCGTTCTCCCCTTCCTACACACCCTCATTTCCTCTACAAAATCCTCACTCCTCCCCTCCGGCCTTCAAGTACAGCGACGTTCTCAGCACTGAATGTTCCCAATGACTGATCTGAACCATCCTCTTCCTCCTCCCTGTCCTTTCTTCAATCTTAAGTCTTTCTCGCAGTACCAGCTCTAATACTTAAGGCTTTACAGGTGCGAACACTCAGGCAAAAGCAAATTTTACACTCAGCCACTCAAATATTTGCAGGCTACAAATTTCCAGCCATACAACTATCCATCTGCAAACATTATGTTCAAATACGCTGTTCCAAATTCACACCGCTGTGGTCACATATGGGGAAAGTGCAGCACCGCCAGCTGATGTACATAGCGAGTTGCCAGAACATAAATTGCAAACAGCTTTAAGGAGTTGTTCAATTAACAACTTCAGGCCAAGGACTACAAACTGACAAAAGTTTGCTATTAAATGTAAGCACTGAATAAACATGCGAATTTTGCAGTTTCTTTGCAGAGAAAAAAGGAAGGAAAAGCTTAGAATAAATTCTGTGTTATAATTATTCTCCTCTTTCTCCCTCCCACATCTTCTCTCCTGTTGAGATATGTAATTTGTGGTTTCGGTCCCTTCACCCTTCCGGAGTTCTCCCAAACTCCTGAAATTAGTTTCTCACTGAATGTCTACAACACAGTTTCCTAGAGAATGTCACAGAGATTGAACCAAGCCATCTGGTTCCTAAGAGAAAAAGAAAATTATTTCTTTTATGCTTCTGCCTATGGTCTGTGGGTCACCAAATTGAGATTATTCAGGCACAAAAGCATTTAAGGATTTGTTATTTTTAGAAGAACAAACACAGATTTCTTTTTTAGGATAATTAACAAGCCAATATTAAAACAAACAAACAAAAGGAATAAGCAAAGTGCAGCTGCAAACTTCAATACAGATAGAGATGTTCCTCCAAGAGGGGCTGGCCACGCTCAGAAATCCTGGTAACACTGCTCATCTGGAAGGAAAGACAGGAGCTGCCGTATCCACACCATGGGTGCAGTACGGGAATGACCGTGCTGATCACCAACAGCCAGCTGGGCTTAGGGCATCGCTGGACATGGTGAAACCTGCATTGCCCCTGCTAGCTGCAGTCTCCTGCTTCTCTGCTAAAGAGGAGGAACATATGTGCAATACAACCACATAAAACTTCGATAGTGTGTCTATGAGTCCTAGTCCTAGACAGGATCATGCATGCTACAAATAATCCAAAATGGACTAAAAAAGATGTTCCAGTCACTAACCAAGTCACAGTCTACAGAGCACCTCTGCCCTTCACAGGGAAGGAGGATGAGCCTGTCAGAGTATCTGCCAGAGACCAAAGCAGGATGGAGGGGAAAAGAGCTCATGGATTTGGGGCTTTCTTTTTTGGTACAGTCAGGGTTTTTCATCCAACTCCTTATTTCTCCATTGGGAAAATGAGAGTGAATCCCAGTGTTTGGCTCTCACTCCACAGCCAGCATCACCTTTGGGTTCCCCAGCGACAGCTCTGGGTGTCCCCATGCTCAGTTACAAGACTGGGTCTTTAAAAGCCAGGACCACTGTCCAACACCAGCAGAAGTAGCCACCACCCTTTGGCTCAATGGGAGCAGGGCAGCAGCCTGCAGAGACACTGCATCACCAGCACAGACAGCTGAAAAGCCACTGCTAACCATTTCCCACAGCACCCACGCTTTCTTCGAGAGCACCCACGAGCGACTGCCCCACAGCAGCCCTCGGCATAAGGCTCGCCCTAGGTTTGGCCGCTGCAACCAGCCATGCAGCTGGGAGATGATGCTATTTCCCAAAAAGGATATTTAATGTGCTGGAAAGCTTCGTTCTTCGCAACGGAGCCAGAAACGAGAGCAAAGGAGCGAGATGCGCTCCTGCTCAGAGCTCCTCCTGGATGCAATCGCAGCTGTCAAGAAGCATCAGAGCAGGAGGGCATCGAGGCCGGGGGCATCTCACAACGTGCCCCTTCGTGCGGGGAGCACAGCCCTGGCAGGCAAGCCTGCGGTCCGCTACGCTCCGACATGTACTGCCACATATCTAGTGCCCAAAAAGGCACTCTCACAAGCAAGGACAAATCCCAATTCAGCATTCAAACAGTGGAAAGGAAGAAAAAGAAAATACGGTGCAGAAGAGGAAAAGGCGGCTACAGAGAACAAAGCAGAGCAGTGATGAGCGTTACTGTGCAATTCCCTCAAACAGAATGAGGACAGGTAACTAACTGTAAATAAACAGCAAAACACACCATCTACAACGAGGGTTTCTAATGAAGAGACAGACATTTGCACACAAGCATGAGCACACACATGAAGGCAGGAGCACATGCAAACAGCCGGCGACAGAACCCAACCTCAGCTCTGTCAGTAAATATAACGTGTGTTTGCAGATATAGAAAGGTGGAGATAAAACAAGAATATGGTCCAGAAAGGACACGACACTCAGCTGAACACAAAAAGGTTTTTTTTGTGGAGACAGGCATGTTCTAGCTGGTGGAAAAAAAAATACAAAACAAAACAGTACTTCAAACATAAGGATGAGTCTCCAACAAATTTCAAGAGGCTAGAAGTTCTGCTGAAAATTACTAGCAGGTATCTTCATTCAACATGATAGCTTGAAAACCTTCAGTAAAGATCAAGGATGGAAAAAATATTTAATAGAATTCAAAATACTCTAACAGTGTTTTGAAAAGCAGTGACTTTCTTATAGCCATATAAAAACACTCATGGCTAGTCAAGCTTGTACACTTCAATTAGCACTTTGTTCACTCCTTAATAACTAATAAATAGTAATTAATGAGTTCCACTCCATGTATTACCTCCTTCCCCTCTCATTATTATTATTTATACGTTATGCCCATTAAAACCAGTTAACTAAGCACTTGTAAAGCAAATCCCTTCTTCAGCTGATAGGTGGAAAGCAGTAAAATATAAATATGTATTAGCTCCCTAATCAAAACAAAGATGATAGCAATGCTCACGTCTAGAAAAAGGCTGTTTCAGAGGAGTTATCCAGCAGCCGTACAAACCACAAGCTCATGGCTGTTGCATGCATGTGTAACGTACTGTACAAAGGAACTATACATTACCCTACATCTTTTCCTTGCACATCTTGCCTGGGGCAGGCTCTGTGCTGCAGGCAAGAGGCTGCATCCGAGTCTGCGGTGAGGAACAGCACTGAGTTGGTGCTTGTTGGCGTTACCTCTGGGCCCTGCCCCGACCAGCTGGCTCGGTCGCTGCCCACCCACCCACCCTCCCTCCACGCGCTCTGGTGCATCCATCCCTGCCCTCTTTCCAAGCTGAGCCAAAATGCACTGAAACAGCACCCAGCTGTTGCCAGGTTTTCAAAATCAAAACTGAGCACCTGAAATCTGCTCCTTATCAGCACTTGCTCACAGCCCAGTGCTCAGGATCAGCCTGGAAGCATTAATTCAGTAACGCCAGTGATGCTGTCGGGCACAAGCCATCCAGGACCGTCTGGCAGAAGTGGAGACTTTCCAAACAACAGTGTTGAATAAAGAGACAGCACCTAAGAGAGAGGAATTCCATCCTGCAGTCTGCACTGGCTCCAACTCACACACGGGTGTTCCCAGAGATCAGAAAGGATGTTACCCAAAAGGAAGCAGCAAACCCAACCTCTGCACAGCACCATCCCATGCTTCCTGAGGTCCAGCTCACTGCCTTAGCCACAAAACCATCCTGCATCCATGCAAGAAATGGCCACCAGCATGGGAAGGCAAGAGGCCGAGGATCTATTTTTGGCTCTGCAAACACACTGCTTGCACGCCTGCTGCCTCAGTTTCCCAAAGGCACAAACCATGAAACCTATGCAGAAACATTTCCATTACAGGAGATCATCCCCTGGCTTTGGTGCCACCAATCTCATACTATTCAGATCAAAAAGTTCTGTTGAAATATTTGAAAAATTCAGGTCAAAAGTTCTGTTGAATATTTGCAAAATGCGAATATATGAACTTTGGTATAAGGCACAAAAATTAGAAAGGGTATTTGACATGTTTGCAAGGTAGTTTAACAAGATCTGAGATATGTGAACATTCACACCCTGCTAATGAAAAATGAAGAGCAAAATTCCAGCTATTAAGGAATGGATTCAAATTTGGATATATTTATTCTCTCCTACGTGCACACAGCAGGTACAGACATGTACTGTGACCTGCCCAGAGACCACAGCACACTGTGCTGTCCACTCCTGAAGGAAATTTCTAATCACAGCTGCTATTACAATATCCATAATCTGACACCTTTCACAAGCAATAAAATCATAAGCAAATTGCATAATGGAGAAAGATTAAGTGAAAGGAGAAGGAGAGAAAGATAATTCAATAGGACATAAGTTCAGTGGTTCAAGCTTTCAGAAGATCTTGATCAATAATGATCTCGCACCTCAGCTTCTTTAACATCACCCTGACACCAACACGCTTCTGGTCACCGAGACATCCCGACAGCACGTACTTGTGTTCCCTTTAGCTTCCCTGGCCACAGACAAGGCCCATGGGACAAACAACGCTTTAGGCCAAGCATAACCCAAAACACAATCCTGCTCAACTTGAGCAAGGCCAGAAGGAGCAGCCCAAGAGGATATCTTCGGTCTTGGCAAAGCTGGAAAGCCATGTTCAGGTGGGAGTGCCACCTGCCACCAAGCAAGGTGGGCTCAAGACTCTCAGGTTAGCAACAAAAACAAATGCTTTGAGGCAGGGCATGGTACAAATATGATTTAACAGTTGACCAAAGACTCAAAACCTCTGTGAGGGTCTCTCTCCAAAAGGTCTCCTTGAGAATGGCTGAGATAGGTCACAGATCTCCAACATTAAAAGTCTCCCTGATTACTCTCACATTTACCTCCTCTGCTTTGCATTCCTTTCAGACACAGCTCCAGAGTCCCAAAGCCAGCCCAGACATAACACACATATGTCCAGATTTGATACTATTACAGTGGCAGTGTGAAAGCTTTCATGCCATTAAACCTACGCTGCTGGTCTCTGTCATTTTATACACTACAGCCATGCTAACAAAAGGATGGCAAAGTCGTGTTATCTGGGTAATTTGCATTTCTCTTTCCCAGCATATATGCATCATGCAGATCCCAAAAGCCTGCAGAAGGAAGGTGATGGGATGCTGTACCCAAAAATAACACCGCGCTACTGGATTCCTGCATCTGCATGTGTACAAGTCAGAAAAGAGCAAAGGGGCTGGCAAGCTTTAAACCAAAGACAAAAACGCAGGGGAGAAACAAGCAAGGAATGCAACAGGAGATTACGTGACTTTTCTGTGGTGATGCGCTTGAAGAGTCTTCACATCTCGTTCCCTCTGCTCAGTGGAAGGAAGGGGGCTCTGCCAGGTCCCTGTGCTCTTGCGAGCCCAAGCTCACCATGAACATCAATGAGAGCCAGCCTGGAGCCCCAGCATGGAGCTCAGAGCCTGCCAGCCTGAAGACCACAGTGGATCAAGGTTGGCAGAAGCAAAAACATCCATCCTTTCATTCTTGGTAGAAATGTAGTTTCTTCCTTTTACCTTCTCATTTGCCCCCATTTGAAGTGTAGCCAAAATTCAAGTACCATCTTCTCCATTCAGTGAGCGTATCTGCACCATCAACTCCTCTGTGCCCAGTTCCCTGCCTTGCAAGAAGGCATTTGGAAACAAGACAAGCAGGACATGTCCTTTAAGAGTGTAATTTCCATGCCCCCTAATAATGATAACCATGTCCCTGGTGCACAGAGTAAGGCTGTCATCTAGTGGGAAGCAAGCAGCCTGCAATTAAATCTTTCATTAAGAGGAGGACAGCAAAACCAAACACGTGTAAATGTTACGAAACTCTGCAAGCTCTTCGCCATCCCCACCTCTCTCCTCTCCCTGGTGGCCTGTGCATCAGAAAGTCCTTTTGGCATTACTTCTGCAAAGAAAATTAATCTTTTAGTACTGTCTGGTCTTGAAAATGTAGACTCATCTCCAAGGTTGTCAATGCCCTTGAAACCAAGGGGCATTTCTCCTTAGGTTGGGGACAAGCAGAGATGCTATCCTGCAGGTCTCCCCCTTGGAAAAGACCAGTTGCCACACGCAGCTTTAAGTTGTTCTGAATGGTCTCTCTGTGGAGAGGCAAACTGCCACATCCAGCCACGAGCCTCCCAGGCTCAACTATTTGCAAAACAGCCTAAATGAAGGGAGGAAAAAGGGAATTTTGCCTCATTCCAACTCCTGCTCACCCCACAGGCATTACTCAGGTCATTAAATCAGTGTCTGGTGCTGCACCTTAGCGCAGCAACAACTCCTCGCTTGCCTTTGCTGGTGGTGCGACAGCCAGTGCTCGCTTGGCAAGCCCCAGGGCTTCCAAATTCACACCAACCGCTTTAGTGGCTGCCAGCCTGGTGCTCCACAGGGCTTCTTTGAGAGGATGTTTTATTAGCAGTAACTCTGTGTCACTACTTCCACTCCCTGGCACAGGTAAATTACCTCTGCCTTAAGTACAAAAAGGTACAGTTCAGTGTCTTCTCCTATTTTATACAGTCAGATATGCTTAGAAGCACTCCCCAAATCATCCCCCTACCCTTCCAGATCATACAGTGGTTATAACATTGGGAGTCAGTGGGTGCTGGGAATGGAGAGCAGCACATGTCAGAATATCACACAGCTAATTTGTTTTTCCTCCAAACTTACAAACTCCAGAGAGCATCTGTGAGACTCAGAGGTGGGTCCAATAGCCCAGAGATCTCCTAGCTCTAGCCCTTGGCAAGAAGGGGGATACCTGGCCTGAGAATACAGCAGGAAAAACTCAGAAAACCAATGATGTTATCAAACCCCCCAGGGTCAAAAATCAGCAGAAGTGCCGGAGCAGGCAGCTCCACTGGAGCATGATGCCAGCTGACCCCACAAAGTGCTAAGGCCCTACATTGCCAAAGGCTCCTTTCAATGCCTTCCTAGTAGAGAGGTTTCATCTCAGAGATCACAGAAGTGACTCCATCTACCTTGCCAGGCACACAGAACAGGGCTTGCAAAATGTGCTGCCAGCTCAGGGGACAGAGGGGATGGCAGCAGCTTCAAGAGAAGTGTTGGTTTCTATGACTGGTGACCAAAGAAACCCTGGGTGCTCAGAGACCTCCTGTGTGGGATGGTGATGGATTTGGGAGTGAGGGTGTCCAATAGCTGCACAACCCAGCCAAGCTACCCTAGAGCTGATGAGCTTTCTGCAGACACAAGCAAGAAATTATGATCCTGTCTGAAAGGAAGAGACTATTTGATTTGTGAATGGCTCTTAATAACCTCTCCCTGCTTTTCCAGTGTCATTCAGAGCCACGGTTATAGCAGGGCTGACTGGAGTACAGCAATATTGACACGAAGACTCCAAGCACCTGAACATCGATAGGACATAAGGTAGTTCAGCACCTCCAAGAATCAGGCCTTAAATTACATTAGTGTATAAGGTGTGATCCTGCCATGCAATGAATGAAATCCCGAAGACTTGTTGATTTACTCTGTTTGTTCCTGCCAATCTCACCAAGCCTGCTGGGATGCAGGAGATTCCCATCACCTTCATTTTAGACTGAGAAACCAAGCAGAGGTCTTCAGCCAAAAGGAACAACCTCACTTCTCAACATGCCTTAAGTGCAAAACCTATTAACAAACGAGACAAACACATGGACCACAACTCTGTAAAACGTGACCCTGAGGCCTGATGATAGATCAGGAAGGCTTGTAAGATGAGCATTGGCACCAGAATGTAACCACCACAAAAGGCAATGCCCTCAAAGGCAGCAGCAACTGCAGGTAGCAGAAGCCTCTCCACTTTCCCAGGAGACAAATCTTCTCTCAGAAAGCAGCATAGAAAAGCTACTTGTTTTAAGGAAAACACCCTCTTTTGATGAAAAAGTTCCAGAATTCAATTTTGTTGCCAATTTCTCAGAAAGACTAAAGCTAGCATTTGGTTGGGTCTTTTCAAATTTTTTTAAAAAAGAAAAAAAAAAATTGTTAAGTCCATTGGTTTACCCACCCCCCACCTGAACAATGGTCAGCCCCATAAAAGTCTCATCACTTCATGGCCCCAACGCAGAGAAGAGGACAGCAATTTCCATCAGACCCAGAGCCATCAGCCTTTTGTGTTCCCGTTGCTCAGCCACACACCACCCAGGCACACTCCCTACGGTGCCAGCAGCCCCACACCACGATCATCAGCATCCTTGGAGAATGAGGGTATTTTCCAAGAAATGCGATGGATTCACTGCAGGTCAGGAGATTTTCCTTTTGGTGTGTCTGAAGACTGAGTATAGCTGAGACGATGCAGACAGCTGCCACATCTCCCCGTGCACACACCAGCAAAGGGGTTAATAGTGGCCCATGGCAACACAAAAGAGAGGCTTGTTAATGAGAATGGCTGCAATCTTCATAGCAATAAATACCAGTGAAATGGAGGGGCAGGCAGAGAAATGAAACAAGCTTCCCACTTCTCAGGAGCCAAGTCCTCCCTGCAATCTGAATGCACTTTACTTCTCTGACACGACCACCCCTTTTCACCATCGCCCACGGTTTTCTCACATCATCCCATCTGGAGGCAACTCAACAGCTCTGGGGTCAAGTGCCACCTTCACTTTGCTTTACAGAAACAATAATGCAACATGCATGAGCTCCCCACACACCCCTCCATGTAGATCCACTTGCATTTGGGTCCAGTGGTTTGTGGTAGCAGAGTCAGCTGATATTTTCAAACCTCCACGTTGGATGAATGAAGCCTGCTGCTCTGAGGCATACACGACCAAGAGCCAATGCACTCACCACACACATATATCACAAAGGTAGGCCTTTTCAAGGCTAGCCAAAAATTTTCCAGCAGCATCTTTTTTTTTTTTCCTAAATAAAGCAATTCCCTCAACTCCCTGCCCCCTCCCCCCCCAAAACACCTACCACCCATGAGCAAAGAGTTGGTTTCACTGGAAAGAGGGGAAAAAAAATATCAAATTTGTATTCAGGCTTATGAAACAAATTTAAAAAAAACAAGGAAGTGGACCACTTCCGTGGAAAATACCAACCAAGCACTATCTCCCCCCATCTTCCACTGTCATTTTCTGTTGGAAGAGAATTTCCATCCAGCTCTAGTCATTTTGTCCCTGTCAGGTCAAATTGGATCAGCTCAATGAGCGCCGCTTTTATTTGCGGTCATGTTTGAAACAGATAAATCAGGCCAGACATCAATGGAAAAATCCCAATCAAGTGAGTGTCTAAGAAGAAAAGCATGTGTTATTGCAGGGCAGCAGCATTTGAACAGATTAGCAGGTTTCTTGCTTCTTACACAGAACAGTGGATGTTTCTTTATTGAAGTGCAAGCAGTGGGGCATTGTATTAGCCTTGGGAGGGAGAGATCTTCAGCTCTCCACCACGGGAATGATGAGCAGCAGCAACAACTGTGGGAAGAGTTTGCCAACCCCGCTGCTGGGCACAACTCAGCGAGTCATCAGATCTTCACAAGGGAGCAAATCTTATTTAGCCCTGCTCTTGTACCACTTAGGATAATCCTGTACCTTACAGGACACGTTAGAATCCATAACTCATGATCAGAACAAGGACCAGTGTGGTCCCTACCCTCCTGGCAAAGCCCAGCATTTGTACCAGTTACCGTATGCTTCTCTTCAGAGCCAGGAACAATCCCAAGAGATAACAGTGCCAGCATGCCAAAACAGGCACTTGACTTCAGCTATCTCCAGTATAGGTGTCCGATCAACAGGGCATTATGTGACTTTAAACAACACATCGTTGGAAGACACCAACTCTGCTTTCACACTAACCCTTGACTGGACTAGGGGAAGCTGGTCAGTCCCAACAGAAGTCCTTCAAAAGGCACTAGAGATCCTGCAGCCATGCAGACTAGCAACACAAAATCCAGGTTTACCTCCCCACCCTAAAGCATATCCACAGCTGAATCGGGTACAGCCAAAGCCCCTGGAGATCTCTATGGCTCACAGGGGAGGAACAGCCCCACCTCCAAGGCTATGGACCACAGATCTTGGCAAGAGCAGCAAGGACGTTTGCTCCTTTTGTGTTCCAGTTCTCCTTCAGTAAAGGTAACAGATAACACCAAAACAAGTTGCACAGGAGGGCTGTGTGGTCCCACAGCACTTCCCTAACACCACAAGACCACCTGATCAGGGTCCCAATATGCACATCCAGTACCTACAACACAACTCTGACCCATCAGGGACTACTGTGACATGAGCAACAACTGCAGCACATTGGCCTCCACCACACCTGAGCAATCCCTGCAGTTACTCCATCACAGGCTGGGACACAGCAGGATAAAGCAACCCTTAACATGCTGCACCTCTCTGAGGAAAGCACGATGCTCGTTATGGAACGAGGTCCCTGTGGCTCTGTGTGCAAGAGGGATGATAAGGGGAATGAGAACTGGTTCTGCTTGATGACTGCGGTTTTCTTATCAAATAGCCTCTTGTCCCTTGTCATTCTGTCCTCAATCAAATTAAGAGACAATAGACTGAAAAACCATGCAGCAAAGAGAGCGTTTTTCTGGTGAACACAATACAGACTCAATCTGTGGAACTCAACAGCGCCCAGCACTACAGAGTGAAAAGCTTAGCAGATTCTTTCAAAATCTTGATGTTGCAAATAGCAGATTTATATCTGCTTTCTGACTCCTGGGACAGAAAAATCTTATCAGGCTTTCAGTGCTCTGGCTGCAAAGCACTTGGTGGTCGCTAGCTTGGGTGAGGCGGACATTCCCTCTGCAATACGTAAAAACAAATACGAGGTGCTTCTTAAGACCTCTGCAACTCCATAAAGAAACAGTTTTCAAGCTCTTCCAGACATTACCCAACCAGCTAGACCATGAGTCCACAGTGCTCCAGTATATCACCTCCTGCGTGCACTCCCAGCATTAAAAACACAAACAGATTTCCTAACCCAATGTGACTTCAGAGGGCAGAGCTACATGCTATTTCTGGAAACAGGCCTTGAGCAACACTTTCATTAATCTACAGCTGTTTGAGCAAATTATTAAGGCTACAGAGCTACAGATCTTTTCCCTTTAAATCAGACATAATTCTAAGTGAATATTTCTTGTGGGCTTTGAAAGTCTGCTCCTGGAGCAGGAAATGTGTAACAGCCACTCCAAGTACAATTTTATGGTTGGATTTTCAACATAAGTAAACAATGTAGATACCCTATGTGCAACATAACTGGAGCATCAGCCTTAGACACTCAGCAGATGGTCTTATCCATACTTTTGCACTTAAACACCCAGTGTAAAGCATTCCAGTCAGGTCTAAATCCTGCCAGGCTCACCTCCAAAGTCTTCTCTTGCACCAAACCTGCTGATGTTCATACCCACGAGATGATGCACTGATAAGCCCAGCAACCCCTCCGTTTTGGGGCTGGTTTATACCATAATTTGTTTTTCTTTTCCAGACACAGCCATAGTGGTCTCCTTGGGCAAAAACTATCCCTTATTACATTTTAATGTAGCATTAGACATAACGGAGACTTAATTTGTTTGAAATTTCTGGGCATCTCAACTATGAAGAAAATAGGCTAGAGATTCCTTCACAGTGGCAGCAGGGTCTCTGCGGAGCGATAAGAAGTGACACCTGGGGAATCCAGGTTCACACCCCAAAAGCGGAAAATCTCAAACGTCTCAGCTAAAGGCAACAGCCAGTTCCTAGAGAATAAGAGCGCCCTGATGTTCTACAATTCACCCTAACCTTGATGCATCCTGTGTCACCCCAATCTTAAGAGTTGAACATCAAAGCCTTGTTCTGGTAAGCCTCACATCACCTACTTCAGAGACCTGGAAGGACAGGAATCTCCAGGAGGAGCTGAGGGTCTGGAAGTACACCAGCTCCATCCTGCAGATCCCTCAGCCCCTGTACCTCTGCTGCAACCTCACCTGCTACCCACACCATCCAAATCTCATCGTCTTACACCATGTGTGTTTCAGCCAGAGGAACATTCCTCCTTCCAGCTGTATCACACTCCTCCCAGCCTAATCTCTCTTTCTTTTCCTGCTTCACACCCAATTCCTGCCTGCCTGGGGTGACTTTAATCTCTCCCACGCAGTGTCACACACAGACAGTAATCCTTGCTCTCCCGTATCAAACGCTGTGAGTGTAATCCTCCTTTCCACATTTCTAAGGAACTGCAGTCTCCCTCCTCCATCCTTGCTTCTCCCCCCCCAGTCACATCCAGTCATGGATGCTCGTGCTGAAGGGTTCAAAGAGACTGGCACACCATTCTGATGGGCAACATCGGATGCCTACCCTTTCCAACACACTTGCTACAGTTCACTGCAAGCCCATGAATGTGTTCAGCTCTTGCCAAATCCACTGTCAGCCTCTCCCAAAGAAAGCTGAGACTCCCTGTGAATTGCATTTGCTCAAAAAAAAAAAAAAAAAGAAAAAATTAACAGATCTTTGTTTTAAAAAGTGCCATAACCATTTCCATATGGTCCCAGCTTGACTGCTGGGTGCTGTGGCTGCTGCTCTGCGGAAGCTACCCTAGCTGCTCCCCTTTGCCATCAGCAATGCCTGGGAGCAACGCGGCATCAACAGGATTTCTGCGGGGATGGATACGCTTTCTCATCTTTTTTTATTCTTTTTCTCCCTTGCTGCTTGTTCTGGCAGAAGTTTTCCCTTGCTATGCCATTTCAGTTAGCAAGCTGTGTACCATCTCAGACCACTGATCAATACAGTGCCATCTGCACAGCTCTTCTGCAGTACCTCTCAGGCAGGGGCTGGAGACACAAGGCAAGACACCCACTGAGGGCTGACATGATTTTTGATCATGTGGGTACAACTCTCTCCCTGCTCTTTTGCAAGCCCAGTTGACTAATGAAGGATATTACATTCTCAGCAAGTGTTTTGTACTTTCTGTTTCCTATCTGATCCAGCTGCTTGCTGCTTAATGAACTGGATGAAAAATATGCCAATGGAGACCTCGATCCAAGCTTCATTAAATTTAGTAAAGTCCTATCAGCAGAGATTTTGGCCAACAGTTAGCAAATATCCTAATAGCCCAGAAATAGAAGGTATTTATTCTGATTCCAGCTATGCTAACTTAAATCCAGATTGTTTACACTGGATTAATTCTGTAAGGTGCAGGGTAAAAAAAAAAAAAAAATGCTCTTAGTGTTTTCTACGGTCAGTTCCAATGAGGCAGAGAAGAACACATGTTCCTTCTCACAAAGGATGGCATTCTCATAACTTCACCAAGCCTTCAAAAGCTTCCCAGTGTCACTGGTTATGGTGTGGGAAACACACCTGAGTCCTCAAGCCTCGCACGTTGCCAGTAGGCAAACAGTCCATCGCTGCCATTGCTCTGATCATCTCATGTTCTACTGAACAGGACCAACAGGGCAGAAAGATAAAGGGGAGGTCTGAACCTAAGACACATGATATCAACAACAGCTATTCCCTTGCTATGCCAGTTCAAAAACATCTCTCACACTCTACTCTTTTTGACTGAAACAAGATGCATGAGGCCAAGGGAAACCCATATAACCTCTCTTCTCCTTACCACTCCCCTGCCTGAGTTCAAAACTATGCATTTCCCCAGCCAGTCTCCCAGTCCTACAGTGCAAACAATTTAAGGCTTCTAGTAACATCTCACATTGTTCATCTCTCACCCTCCTGTTTGAGGGACCTGCTTGTCCCAAGAGCTGCTCAGCAAGCCACCACCAGAGGCCAACATTGGTATTATCCCATTAAAATAGTTCCAGTTCCTTCAGACAAGGCTTTTGTTGCTATGCTACTGTGACATGTGAGCACAGAGACAAGGTTGGTAGAATCAAGCCAAGATCTCAGTCAAATTCAAGACTCTTGCCACTTACCTTTCCCCTAGATAACCATAGACAAAGGCCAAACGTTTTCAGAAGCACCTTGCTGAAGGAGCAGGAGCTTTCTTGACAAATAGTCTTTTCATACTTGATTAAGAACATTGTACAGCACCTGGATGCTCTGAATGAGGAAAACAAGCAGCAATTAGATGTTAATGAAACCCTTTAAGATGAGAGGGAATGAAGATGCAAGCAGAATCCCTTCACAGGTACATACCACACCACAGGCAATTGTGAATACAACCTACTTAGATATGATGGCTCTTTCCATTACTCCTCCCTCCCCACTTGCTGGCTGCAGGAAAATACCTACAGCACAGGCAGAGCTCAGAGAATTTTTCATTATCCTGAATCTTCACCCTTGAGTGCTTCCGCATTACAAGTCAGATCCTTACAAGCTAAGGATGCATACACTGTGTTTTTTTTTTTTTAACTGACTAGAAGTATTATTAGCAAGGCCAACTTGTACCACCTGGGTCTGATTTGATCCATACACCTGAGGAATGAAAGACCAGCTCCAGGACCCTGACTTCCACCTTAATTGTCCTCCCTTTCCTCCTCCATCTGCCTGTTCCCCCTCCTCACTGCACTAAATAGATAGCAGAAAGGAAAATTAAAATTCAAAAGCAACTTCCCAGTCCCAGCATTACTTTCTTCACCACAAGATTCAGGGTATAAAACTGCAGCCTCCTTCTTCTCTCCATGATTTTACATGCTGCATCCAACACAGCTCCTATCCCCCCTCCACACCAGTAACTCCACCGTCCCTCTTCCATGGGAACCCCCTCACAGCCACCCAACTACTACTCAAAAGCAAGACTTCACACGTGGCACCAGACATGTCTTCCAGCTTGCTCCCCCAAGCAGAGCACTGAAGGTACATGGACTCCAAACACATCCCCTTCCTGCAATGTGGCCCATTAATAAATCAAACAGGATTAACGGTTCCTGCAGTGTCTCACGGGCTTGTCTGAACCCTTGGTCCTGCTCAGGATTGCTCTGCTCGAACCCTTAATCATTGCTGCCTGGACACCTCTCTTCCCACTGGGAGAGAGAGGGTTTAAGGCTGCATTTTCTTCAGTGAAGTAAAAGACACCATTTACTTTTTTTCCTGATAGGATCAGTATCTGCTAACGAGGTACCGTTGTTTCAGACAAGTTCTGCCAGCCTCTTGAAAAATGTTATTTTGATCCCTCCTGAGCCCATACATGCAGCTCTAAAATTGCATGCATGCCTAAACAGAACTCAGATTCGTCCACCAAAATGGGTTGCCTGCCTTCCTCAGTGTATTGGCTTTTTCAAACCTAATTTCTCTTTCTAGTACATTTCTCAAAAGCCTGACACATTCTCTACATGTCCCTAATAGACAGTCACTTTACATGTCCCGGGGAAATGTGCTTCCAATTTCCCAAAGTATGGTCATCAGCAGAGATGTTCTCTAAAACACGTCAGACAGGCACAACATACTGTCCACCGTGCTTTTATGAATTACAGTCTCACAGGGGAATGGTTCTTAATGTATTTCATTCCACTAGGACAGCTGGATCATGACTAAGCAGCCCCAGCTATATTACCAATATTATTACTAAAACGTTATTAATATTTAAAGCAGCCGTTAGCACCAACAGTGTGGGAAGGAACCCGGTTGATATTATAAGGATTGTAAAAAGTGGTTCAGCAAGAGACTATTCGTGGCTAAATATCATCAGACATCTCAAAGGATGAAGGAGGACTCAAGCAGAGGAGCGTTGTAATTAGTTGTAATTTATCTTAACTGGTTAAATTGGCATTATCTTTAAAAGTTTGTCTTTAGCTCAAATTTTTTACAAGGAACTGTGGGGAAAAAGAAGTCCCACGATCTTAAAATGAACAAACAATAAAGTACTGTTTTAGTTGTCCGTACAAGGAGAAACATCATTTAGCAAACGCTCATTTATCTCCCTCCTCCTCCTCACACAGATGCAGTGAGACCATACAGGGGAATACAAGTGGATTCGATCTTCCCCTTCCAGTACCCGTTCAGCCTTGTTCCCTGGGCTGCATTTGTGAAACCACCATCCTCTCTCTGCTCTCCTGCAAAACACTGGCACAACCTGAAGGCCTAAAATATTTTTAAATCTTAGAACTCCTGTGGCCATGCTCAGGGACCTGCATAAGTAAGTCCCCAGTAAGTGTCTCATTAATTCTCTCGCTAGTCCAAAGGGAAGCGAGACATGAAACAAGTCACATTCCTGCCGGTTCTCTACCTTGGCCATTATTTAGTCAGGTATCAGGTTATCTGTTATATATTATTTATGTACCATGAATATTTACTAGTGATGAGGAGAAATAAATTACCTGCTGTCTACATCTATCTGCCTATGTTAAACCATACCCTTGCCCTTTGGCAGTGAGTGATTTTCCCATGCTCCTACTGCAATTCATCAGCCCCTCAGCAACTTTCTGAGCCCACGCTCCCTCCATGCCTGGATGAGGCTCCTGCTTTTCCTGGAGTCATCTTCTGGGGCTTTCTCAGGAGAGTGCAGGTCACACATGGCACAAGCAGGACCACAAGCCCACTCAGATACCTCAAGGCAGGCTGTCCTTCGTTTCCCACATCTTTTGTTCAAAGCCTATGAAAGAGGCCAAGGAGTCCCAACTTGAGCATAGAAACACCCTGCAGAAAATGGCTCAAACATTTGCCAGCCTTGGCCTCGACTCTGGTCACAGCCTGGTGTATTATAATTGTTCCTCTGCAACAAGGGCCAGGACTGGTTCTCCCTCTATCAGAGAGAATATAACAATAATTAGGGATTTATGGTTCTCCCTCCAATGCAGTGGGAGTTGCAGTCTTGGGCAGAAGCTGAAGCACCCAGGACAAGGTATCTCCCTGCAAGTTTAAGCCCCCTTGATCCCCTAAATTATTGCATTCAGCTACATACCACCTTACAGACCCCCAAGCAACGCTTACCAACCCCCCAAAGCACTTACTACTGATGGCTAAAGTCCTACTCAGTAGCTGGTTGCAAGCACTGACAGCCTCTGTACAATGCAAAGCTACTGCTTAAGGCCATGCACATGGTTGTCTGCTTTATTACAGCTTCTAAACCTTGCTGCGTTTGAAGAGCACATCGAAACCTGGCTGTCACAATTCAGAGGAAGCCATCAAAAGCAGGCCAGAAAGAAGAGCAGAGAGGTTTTGTTTGCTTAATTAAAACTGGCTTCATAATGGAAATTATCATGGTTCATATCAAATAGCAATTAAGAAAGCAGGATATGACTGCTGGCTTTGCTCAAAACATGAGCTAAGCCTTTTCTGGACTCCAGTAAATCCAAATTATGATGACTTAGCCCAGTATGGAGTTAGCAGCTCAGTGTTGTCAGTCTAATTTTATCCCAAGTCTCACCATATTTACATTTTCTCTGCAATCCTAAATTTGTACAACTACAAGATAGCCTCTAGTTTTGCAAAGGAGATGACAGAAAATTTCAAAAATGTGACCCATGTGCATGGAAGTTTCCAAACCACCAGCAAATAAAAAAATAAATTTTTTTTCTTTAAATCCCTTCATTTTTCATCCTGTCTCTTGAGTTTTTAATGCTCCAGCCATGAGTTTTGAACTAGCAACCTAGGGGATGATGATGATGGACAGACAGAGCCTGAGAAGGGCAGGATCCTGACACCTCCTGTTAACTCCATTAGCAAGGGCTTCAGACTAAGCCAAGGTAATTGCCAAAGCCACTCTGAAGCCCCCAGAATTAAGCTGATTTACTCCAGGTAAAATCCAGCCATGGGCGCTTACAAACCTGTCCACAGAATTACACATCCCTCTGCTCAGCCTCTCTGAAACGACCAACTGGTAACGCTCATCACTTGGAAACGATGCCCTCAGTGATCCGCTCGGCACAGCTCAATACGTGATCTGTTCAATACAGAATCCATTCAATACAGCTCCAGAGGCATTGATTGTTCTCAACTCACTGGACTCTGTCAGCTGTGCTGGGAGCACTCTATTTTCCATTATAAGGCTCTGTCTTCTGTTGCTTAAATCTCCACCAAATTTGAATGGAAGGGGATGACATTTTTCGTGTCAGGTGTTTGCCTCAGGCTATACACGCACTCACACATACATATATATACATACGAGTATAGATATAATTTGGGAGGAAGGGTGAGATTTCATATGAAGCAGTTCAGCTGCTTCTGAGGCTAGCAATAGGAGGGTTGAGTCCAACCATGTCCTACACCCGTCCTTTCCACCCCAAACAGCTCCAGTCTCCTGTTCTCTTGACACATCCCCAACTTCAATTTTGCACCAACTTACTTCAATAGATGTTGCTCTCCAGCCATCACAAAAATCCAGAGCAGTACTTTGAACACTGTCTATACAAAGCATTCTCCCTATCCCAATAACTAGTTGGCCAACCATAATTTTGCGGTGGAATTGACACCTTAATTTCTATCAGCAGTTGAAAGCAGAGACAAATCTCTGGATCTACATGTCATTCCCCATGACCCAGCTGAAACATGAAAGTGTTACGATTAGGGCATGATACTGGTGACAGGCCACAGATCCTTGTGTAAAGGATGGGAAGGAAGGACAGCAGAGAGATGTAAACCCCTTTGTTAAAACATCATTTGGGCTTCCATGGGTTACAGTAGTCTAGGACATGTAGGGAGATCTCAAAGGAAGTGAAATAACCCATAGTCTCACCCTCTCCTATGAAGAAGCTAATAATGGAGCCAAATTCTGCTTCCTTCCAGCTCGAGCAGCCACATGCCTCCATCGACAGCACCATCAGCACCTCTCCGCTACTACAGGAACACTACTCATTACTGCTCAATAACAGGAAATTACTGTCACTTAAAAAGAAATGGCTCATGGGTGTGAGAAGGTGGTGTGTGGAGAGGGACATATAATGAAAAAAAGTGAAAATTTCTCAATAGTGAGGAATCTTGAAAAACATTATATATAATTGCTGCTTAGAAAAAAAAAAAAATCATCATTATAACTGACAGAATCAAAGCAACTCTGTCTTCCACAGTATCAATCATTGACCCAAGGTGCACATTCATCTAACAATCTGGTCTTTCTGCAGGCTGGGAAGAGGAAAGCAATTACTTCCATAGCCATCTCACACACGTCACAGGAGGACCCCCACCGGGAGTCTGATCATGTTCACAATTTGTTGCAAAAGAGTCCAATTTGACATGCAATTATACCTGAAAGGGCGGAGGTGCTCTGCTAATGATATTCTCTTGCCAGATTCTGCATCTTTCACAGAGGGACACACACCAAAGAGGGTAAGAATCCAGGTGCTACTGATGTTAATTCAATCAACTCTGAAAAGTTTAAACAGGGATTTGAAATCTTTTCCAGGGCATCACAACTTCCCTTCTCATCTTTCATGCAGTCCCCAGGACACATGGCAGCATCTCCCCAACTCTTACTTTCATTATGTTAAACTGCAACCCTAATAAAAAAGTATTTGTTCCCACCTCACTTCTCTCTGCTGCCAGCAGGACCCACCCTGTCCCCACGCACAAACACACACAGAATGGAGCACACTTCAGACACGGATACTGAAAAAGAGATAAGATAAATTGCATAAATAATTAGAAAAAGCAGGCGATAGCTTTTGACATGATTAGACTGGAAATCAAAATCTTGGCCTTTGAAACACCCTGGGTGCAGCAGCAGTTGCCCACATGGACAGCCAGGAGCCGGACCAACCGTGGAGACGTAGCCAAGGGTAAATGCAAGCGATAAAGTTCAACCCTCTTCCACTTTGGGATGGGTAAAGCTTCTCTCCATGTCTACCACAGAGTGCAGAAGCAGCAGGCTTATTTGCCTTCCCATTGCTGCATGAATGGCCCCATAGTGCCTGGCCATCTCCTCCAGCCTTGCTGTCCTGTACTTCTGGCAGTGTTTGCCGGTGCCCAGCGCTCCCTCCCGAACACACCGTACGTACCCTCCCTCACTAGAGGCACAGGCACCCCTGCTGCACGCAGTATGGTACCTACGCGGTACCAAGGTGATTAATGAAGTTCATTATTGAGTCTGTGTCTTGGTTTCAGGAGCCGCACCAACAGACAAAAGCAGCCATAAAAGATACCAAGTGTGAG
This sequence comes from Cariama cristata, assembly GCF_000690535.1. NCBI lineage: Eukaryota > Metazoa > Chordata > Aves > Cariamiformes > Cariamidae > Cariama > Cariama cristata. The sequence goes on from NW_009617913.1 coordinate 83,303, forward strand.
CATACATTACATTAGGGGAAAAAAAATCCAGCAGTCAGAAAATAACCAACATAAAACACCCAGAAACTGAGATGCAAACAGCGAACAGAAAAGGCAACTTCATGCAAACTGAAGTAAAGACTCCCCAAGGACAGCAGAAGGCAATGAAAGAAAGAAAAAGGAGACTCAGGCTGGCTTTGAACCTTACTTTCTCCTTTTGAGCTGCTGCTGCTGCTCTTTCTCCAAAAAAATTTCAATCAAATATTCAACTACACGCACAAAAGACTGACTTGAGCATTCAGTGTAAATAATCACAGGCAAACTAAGAAGCATGGCCACGTGCCACATTTCTGTATCACAGCTCATATAAAGCTTCACCATTTCAAAAATCTAGGGACTTACTGGGAATTGTTAGGGCTTGCCAGTCTCATGATACCACACTGTAAGGAAATACATCCCAGTTAACAGAAGAAGCAGAAAACACACACGTTCTGACTGCAGTCTCTGATATGCTGGTGGAAAGAAGTTTCTAAAAGAACAAAAGGATTTCTACATGGCAGAGAGTAGAACAGAGTTTCTGCTCCTCTCTGTTTTAACTTTACTTTGTTAGTCTATCTCAGTGGCACTGCACACAATCAGATGAAAACAGTCTTTTTGCTTGAAGACTCTGTTCCTCCCCAGGCCTTCAATCAAGTGTTGTGAGGGGTGACATCAGATTGGACTGAAATAGCTAATAAGTGGCTCAGGTAAAGTCAAAGAAGGTCAGACGTGCCACTTGATACTTCTCAGGTCAACCAAAACACATGCTAAAAGGAAACAAAAGGCTTAAAATAATTAGTGGGTCTCTCTCTTGATTTAACAAAGGGGAAAAAGAAGAGTATCTGCATGCACGTTGCGCCTTTAGGGAAGCTCACAATGTCTCAGCTGCACCAGGGTCTCTGCTCCGAGGGGTCACCCTACCCTGCAATTCCACGTAAATCTTCCTACCTTCCCATCGTGCGATAACAACTGTACCACTTGCACATCCCTCTCCCATATGTGCTTTATCCAGCACTCCTCCCCTGTGTCTATGCTTCCAGGTCTTTATTCCATTCCTATCAGAAATACTAATTATTAACCACATCAGGCAGAAGTCTTGCAAATTTAAAGGAAGGCGCCTCACATTCTTCATCTTCCCTTCCTATGTCAGAAATATAAAGTGAGAAATGGAAGCAATCCTGTCACATTTTTCAGACCCTTCAAAATCCACATGGGAAGCTCATCCATCATTCACTTTAAACGGCCAAACTAAAACTGCCTGAAACAAAGCAGCGCAGGGGAGTTCCTGCCAGCTCTCTCCCCAAGGCCACAGCCCGGTGGGGTTTGGGGATGGCACCGTGAGCGACGGCAGACACCGGCCGCCTGTCCAGGGTACCGCTCACCCCCGGAGGTCTCGCCCTGCTGTATGGCGGGGGCGGAAAAAAAAGATCAGGGCAGGGCTCGCCGGCTCGGCAAGCACATGCTGCGCATTAAGAAAGGTCACACGTTTCATTAAGGTACTGTCAAATTCTGTCACAAGCCTCTCCTCCACTCCCTCCAAATATGTTAACAAGGGTCATACTCTTTACCATTAATTATGCTAAGCCTGAAGTGATGCTTGCAGGGCTTTGCCTCCCTTGAACACCACACTTGAGCGGACTGAGCATCGAGCCCTTTGATCAGGAAGCGGTAAGCTGAGCTGGAAACTGTGACTGCACTTCCATGGGAGCTCCTTCTAATGCCTGTCACTTACATCTTAAAAACAGGTTATATTCAGAGCACGTTTATACATAAATGACAGGGTTGGATTTTAAGTTCATGATCTGGCCACTGGTTCCAACAGTTTATCTGAGGTCTACTGAATCTTTGCTGTACCCAAGGTGCAAGGTTAAGCAAGTGACCTGCCTCTATCATCTGACCACTTGGGAATCTTACAGAAGATAACCCTTTTTCTAGGTACCGACATCCTGTTCCAGTTGCTTAACTTCTCCCCATGAAAAGGCCGTGAGAGGTTGTGCAGGGATAACAAACGCAAGGGGCCAGAGACATCGAGTAAGTGCATTACAGCAGGTCATGTTTCAGTTCCCCATTGAGTTCTATGTGGAAATAAATCTGAGGGACTCGGAGCGTAATGTCCCCCAAACAGGTGTAACATAGCCCTCTTCCACTCCTAGCCACAGAAGGAAGACTGCAGCAGAGTTGCTCCAGTAAAGGGGGGGGGAAGGAATTCAGTAAAACCCCACATTGAAACACACTGGCAAGATATCCCAATGCTCTCTTTGACTATGGATAGATATAAAAATACATTTCCATAAACATTAGAGAGACATTAAAAAAAAAAAAAAATCAAACACTGGTAAAAGGAGATCGCCATCTCAGCAGCACACTGCATTGTACAGTTATCCCAACAGCAAGCCTACACACATCCAACAGAAGGCTCAATTTTAGGAGAATATGGCCTTTGTTGCTGATACATTTTGAATATTCTCATCATTAAAAATAAAACACAGTAAGTTTCCATAAGAACAGCAGCACTAAAGGAATCTCCCACCACTAACTGCATTATCCCCGAGGTAATTTTGTAATAAAGATTTTTTTTATGGGTTTTTTAGTCATTATTGTTTTCTTTTTGGAAGGATTAAATTTTCAACTAAATGCTATTTTTATGGAAAAAATAATTGCATCGTTATTATTTCCACTTAAATACGTTCTTGCAGAGCTTCAGGGCAGCTCTAGTTTTCTTCTGTCTTCTTCTGTGGATATAGTAAGCTCGCAGGTAGGCCCTGTGCTGTTGTATACTTCACTGAGGCAGAGCATCACTTCCTTCCTCTTGTTTTGTTTTTCATCAGAATTGCCTATGAAAAACATCTTTTTTCATTATTTCTGCTAGGTCATATACAGAGAGAGTTTCTCTGTGCACTGATAAGGAACTATTAGAAAACTAGGAAGGACATATTCTACAACAAAATCAAAGTCTCGAATGTTTGACATTTTCCATGAATTTGCTGAAAAAAAAAAGGAACAAGCAACAAATACATCTTTCAGTAAAATGTGAAAAACACAAATAACAAGAATTCTCAGTGATGTTTTGCTTCCTTTGAAAAACCATTTCTCCTAGAAAAAGAATTTTGATGAAAACATTTTAACCAGACAAATGGCCTTTCCATGAGAGACAAGCCGTGCGGTACATTAAAGGAGACCAACTCCTGGCCTTCTCACTGGGGCTTTCTACAGTTTTCTTTTACTTTCATTTCAAACAAAGGTCAACATACAGAGAAAAATACTAGAGCTACTCTCTGCATGTGGGAAAATGAAAAAGGAAAAAAAGCACAACAGCTGTCAAGGTTCTGGCAGAACAATCAATGAATTAAACACTGTTGTGTGTCTGACAAGTGCCTACTAGTCCTGGTCTATGGTCTGGGTTCCTGTGGGATACCCACAAAAATATACAGCAAGTAATAATATCCCTACTGTAACAGTCAAATTCTTTGCTTTTGAATCTGTCTTGTAGATGAACAGTCACCAGTGCAAAGAGTCAACTGCTGCCAACAAACACCCTGTGCTTGCCACCAGGATGTCCTATCCTCAACATGCCCAAGTCCAGCAGCGTCAGAAAAGACAAAGCGCGGGCAGCATTGGCCAAAGCAACCACTTTTCTCGGCTGCCAGCAGAGAGCACAGGCAATTCCACAACCCGGGAGGAACTGGGAGATCTCACAGTCAGCTCAATGCCCTCCTCACCCTGCTTCTGCTGGGATGCACCACATCCCTGTTCAAGGCAATGTGCTACCGAGCAGCACGTGGAGGGCCTGCAGGGGTTTGTATTTTGGGAGGCAGGCAGACAGATTTGATTTGCCCTCAGTCAACTAAAACTTTAATCTGAAACTAAAACACTCCTGAATGAAAACATCAGCTGGCTTGAGCTGTCACCAGGTAGATCATTACCTGTGCCTCTTTAACAGAGAGAGAAGCAAAGAGTTGAGGTAGCAAAGTTCGGAAGACTGAGACATACCTCTTAAACTCAGCTTTAGAAAAAATCCAATAATTAATTTCCACCCTGCAAGCAGAGCTCTTTGCAATTCCATCCCACATAAGCTCAATACTACTTTCCGCTTAATTTCCTCCGTTTCCAGGATGTCCCCCACTTTCTTCACCCTGCAGTTAATTACTGTAATACATTCCCCAGTTCTGCAGGTTTGATTTATTTTTGATCTATTTTTTTTCCAGCCACAAATCACAGCAAAAGTGCAACTTGGCTAGCTCCCCTGGGTGCAAGTTCTCAACCACCAGCTTTTGAAATGTGTCAACCCCCCAGGGAAATTCTCCAAGCACTGCACTGGGGCATTTACCCAAAAAACCTCCTGCTCTCTCCAAAGAAGCTGCAGCTCCTCCATCACTAGTTTCCCCAGAGTCACAGATAAAGAACAGGCGAGAGGCAGGCACAGCTGGGAACATGGGATTCATGTCTGGCAAGGGCTAGGCGACGAGCCCACTGATTTCCTACCACCGGCAGGAGTATGCTCAGGTCACGATGAATTTTCCTCCTTTTGGCACCCACACTGACAAGCACTTGAGCACAGCGGCACACGAGCACTCCGGCTGGGTCTCCAGCACCTCCAGCACTCAGCTCCGCTGCCCCAGCCCCCGAGATCGACGCAGTGCATCTGCAGTTGTAACTCCCCAAAAAGGGGTACTGTCAGGCAGCACAACTTTGCAGCTACTGCGGTATTTTATCTGCCCAGCTCAGCTTAGTGCTGGTTTCCCAGGTCTCCGAGAACGGACAACTTGCGTCTGCCTGCAGCAGCTCCAGGGAAGATTAACCCGCCTGGCAAAATTCACCACTGCTCTCCCCTGTGGTACCCTTATGCCATCTCAGACCTGCGAGAAGTAATGGATCATGCTAATCCATTCAGCTGTTTCTTGTCATTTTACAGATCCAGCTTTGGTCAGCAGATTTAACGTTCTTACAACTGCAAAAAGGGAATTGCATTGCCTAACCTCTTGCCTGTAACTTACCCTTTATGTGACCCAACAGGGAAAGGTGATCGATCTTTCAAGGAGGATTTCAGCTCAGTCCTGACCAGACAAGACACTTACTGCCTGCCTTTTCCCAGCTCAGACTTTGCTCCTCACCTCCATTCCTTGGCTCCCCTTCTCATACTACCTACCTCCCCTTCCTGCACCGGCCACTATCTCCATCTCCCCAAGCTGCCTTACAAAGGCCTCCTGAACAGCCCAAAGTTAGACAGAAAGAAGGTAACAAGTCCCAACTGTCCACAGAGAGGATGCTCTCAGCCTCCCGGGATGTGACCACACTGCTTCCCGGTCTGGGGGTGGCAGGGGATCCCCACACCCCGCTCCGGCCCAGAGGACAGACACATCTCAGGTTAGACTTCTAACACTGGTGCATTGAATGCACATAAGGAAATGCAGAGCTCAGCCCAGTACACCTACTGGTTACACAAGAAAAGAGCCAACTCCATCCTCTTCTCACACCACAACAAACCTGGGGTAACTCAGCCAGTGCCAAAAAGGCTGATTTTTTTTCCAGTTTCTAATATCGGTTTGGCATACACACAAGTTCACCAAGTTCAGCTGCTACCTCAGCACAAACAAAAGCAGAAGGAAAGAGGAGCAAACCCCAAATTCTGTTTTTAAACAGGCAAAATAGATCAGGTTATGGACCAGACTCTAAATCTGATCCAAACCACGCACATCCCTCAGCTCCCTAGCCATAGATTAGGGACCTGGCACTTTAGCACTTCTGCGCTAAATCGAGGTGAGTCTATAGGAGCCAGAGAGGGAGAAGACTGCTCTGCCCCAACAGCTCCTGAGCATTTCAGCACTATCCCCACAATACTTCTAGCTAGCATGCAGTTTTAAACATAATCCATCAACTTTGTTTAAGGATTAAATGTCCAGAATTTAATTAAACTCAATACCAAGCAGCAAGGAATAATACCCAGAGAACAAAGAGATCGTATCTGTCCTTTCTTTCTGTTATACTGGGGAAAGGGGAACCTGTTATTTATTATTTTTGCACCAAAGTTCCTGCAAAGGCATGCAGATATATATACAAAAACAGGAATGGAGTACTTATTCTGTAGCTGAACTCATATACATTAAGTAATTCTGCTGTGGTTTCTGTATAGCATAGGCAAAGGCACCTTATGAGTATTTTGATGTCAAAGAGGCACAGAAGGGCCAGTGTGTTAAAGTGCCCTGTGGCTGGAGACACGAGCAGTTGTGGGAGAGACACACAAATTGTTTCCCCTACGGGGATGTGAGACTGGGAGCCAGCAGGCAGAGGTGTCCGTCTGAGCAGGGAGCAGCAATGCCCACGAAGGCAGGTGATGCTCCCGGCATAGGACGCACAGCTGCCAGCCAGCAGTGCAGAGACCAAAACTCTGAGCCACCTCTGAACCTTCCAGCTGGGAGAGAGATTTCTGCACAACACAGCTGCCTGTCTCAGCTTCAGCATGGTGTTAATAACTGCTAGCTATGTCAGGTAGCTCCTGGGAATCTCCACGGCACAGTGCTCCCGCCATACCTGGGATTTCCTTTTGCAGTGGTGCCTGTGGAGGAGGGAACAACTCACTCCCAGGCACAGCCTCAGCTGGCATCTCTGATAGCAGCTCTACCAGCTGCGGCCTGGCAGAGCAGCAGAGACTCGACAAACTTTTCTGATGGGGATTGCAATTGCTACAGGTGCACTCAAGTAGCTGTGAGACAGAGGAGAATTAATCAGGTGAATGGGCTTACTTAGCCATGTAGAGAGGGAAACCTGCATGGCAAGAACAGGCAGCAAACTCCTCGCCTTTTCCATCCATGGCAGTCTCCAAGATACAACTATGCTGCATCTAGATATAAAATCAATCAAAACAGATGGTTAAACTGTCAAATTAGCCACCAGAGGGAGTTATGGCAATACAACAAAAAACCCACTTAATCGACAACGCAAAAATAAAATTAAGTGCTGTAGATACTGAGATAGGAATTCAAGCAAAGCATCTTCCCTTTTCCTCTGTGCCAATCCTTCCAAGCTTGTAGATAACAGCAGGACGGCCGTCCTGGCCCACGACCTGTAGTCTGCAGCACAGGTTTGCAGAGATAAGGTATCTGCAAGGCCACAGAGGTGGTGTGCGCTGCCACGAACACACTAGTCTGTGAATACAGCACTGCAAGTGCAAATTTAGGTAATTGGGATGCCAGCATCACATTAAACTCTGGGACTCTCTCTTTAGTGATTCTTTTAGCGAGAGATCTTTATCACAAACATGCCAAAAAAAGAAGTTGATGCTACCAGGAACATTCTGTGTTCAGCAGCTCCTTGCTCTGGTACCACGCACTTCATCTGCCTGACCCTTCATCCTCATCTGGAGCCACAACCACCCTCTTTCTCACACTCCTGATTTAACATTGCAAAAGGGACTCTCCAAACCATGCTCAGCACAATGGAAACCTGACCAGAGGCCTCTGGACACTGCTGTGATAGGGCTAATAAATAATTAGTGAAAGGGACTGAGGAAAAAACAGAGGAACCATGGGTTTCCCACCACCACATCATGAAATGATGCTCAATAGTCCATTTACCATGCTGGTCTATAATATCGACCCACATGATCTACCCCAGAATAGCTGCTGGTTTGGAATATAAACACAAGGTTTGCCACTGTCCTCAGGGGAGAGGAAAAAAAGAAAAAAAGAGAGGGGAGGGGGGAATCTCATTAGATGCAATTGGAAAATGCAGGACTGAGCTTGAAGTGCACGTGGTCTGCAGGACTATTCTAGATCTCAGCGAAAAGCACGGAAGAAATATAGATGACATCTTGGTTGTTTATTTCCATTCCTAGGGGAAAAGCAATTGTATTCTAGTAGCAGTTAAAGAAAGACATTTTTCATGTATGTATTTATTTCAGTTTGACTAATAAAAGGGCACAGATACCAAGCTGGAAGCAGGTGACAGGTAACCCTTCTCAGGAAACACCAGCTCTGATGAATAACGAAACCCAAAGCAATCCTGCTTGAGGGAGGGTGTCAGGGGACAGGGACAGACACCTCCCTGC
>NW_009617913.1:91377-91779 GCF_000690535.1 Cariama cristata
CAGTCAGCAAGAAAGCCAGCGGTAAGGATGGGCGAGTGGCTCCTGGAGGGTACAAGCAGCCTCAGAGGGACCTGGCCACCCCAAGGCTCAGGGGGTGACAGGCAGGGCCAGGGTTTGGGGAAGGGTGGCCAGCAAGGTCAGCCCCAGGGGCCACTGTCAACTGCAAGAAACCTTCCTCTCATTCAGGGCTAGACTCATTAAAATCGCCGTCAACGTCCTCTCAAAACGAAGGAGGGCTGCAAAACGGTGCCCAGCAGTCTCCAACGGAGCTGCTGATTCATGTCAAGCTGATGGGGTTTGATACGTTTGCAGAACATTTTCCCAGGTCAAGAGGCAATCGCTCATCGAAATAATTGAGTGCCTCTGTGACTCGGCCGGTCAGGCGGTTGCTGGAGATGGGGC
>NW_009617913.1:91826-92043 GCF_000690535.1 Cariama cristata
AGCAGAAGGCACACCCCAGCCCCGCTCCCATGCCCCCCACAAACACCCTCTTCCCAGAGGGGAGCACGTCTCTCCTGTCTTAGTGGTTCAAGTCCTAACATGCTGTGAAGGCTCCCAATTTCAGTTTGCACTGGAATGAACAGTCCTAAACTTCTTCCCCCCCCGACCCATGGAAATTCTGTTTTCAAGCCACGGGGGGGGGGGGGGGGGGGGGCAG
>NW_009617913.1:92074-97002 GCF_000690535.1 Cariama cristata
GCATTGCTGATATAAAATATCAAGATAAAGATATAAATCACAAAGACGAAAATTCTTAATCCAAAGGATGTATAGTTCCATGGCACAGCTATAACAACTGTATCTTCCAACCTTGTTTTTCCACTTAAAATTCCAGGACAAACAAAACCTCAACTGTTGCTTTCAGGTCCTTTCCAGCAAGGAGAGTGTTGGGAGCCTCCCGAGTTTAGCAGCTTCCCACTTGCCTGTTTAAATTCATTTTGCATGGACAACACTGATAAGAGAAAAACGAAGATGCAGGACAGCAGGGAAGGAAGAAGAAAGAAGTGCAATCATGCATGTGGTGGCACCGCACCAAACCTTTGCCCAGTACAGAGATATTTTGCAATTACTTAGCATAACAAATCAAAACACACAACAACATACCCTCCAGGCAAAGTCTAGAAGAAACACACTCATCTCCAAATGTCAACAGCTGATAAGAGTATTTGCATCCATATTCTGTACCTTTATCAGTAAAAGGACCTTAAATCAAACTAAAAAAGCCTCTTGCCCTATCATAGCAGTGCAAGGAATTGAAAGAAACATTGCACTGTTTCATGTGCCCCCTGACGTTCTTTGATGCACTCATTAGTGACAGGGCTGTTCTCATTTCAGAAGCAGCTTATCCAGGGTAAAAACAAGTCTCACATGGGATTGCAAAGAGCGGGGTTTGTTTTCTTTAGGATCTGCCTCACTTAGGGACAGGCTCTGGTAGCACATAAGCCTTGACAGCATCTCACTGCCTCTCCTGCTGCAGCCACAAGCAGCATTAGCCCCATTTTACAGGGAAGCCAAAGGCACTGTCAGCCAAAGACTGACCGCAGGATGAGGAATCAAGCCCACTTCTGACTCGCCCTACACTTCCTTAACAAAACTTCCATTTCCTCACAGCCACTGCGATGCAACAGGCACAAGGGATTTTTGCACTGTGCCTTTTGGAGGTCCAGACCAACAGCAGCTCTTGGCAAAGCACAAGTCTACACCTCCACCACTAAGAAAGCAACATGGCTTAGCGGTCCTCACTGATAGGAGGTAGGGTGTTTCCATGGACTTTCCCCCCATGGGCTAGAGGGAAGCCCTTTCACCTTATCTTTCACCCCTACCTTGGGACAAGGAGGGCGGAGTTCTACAGCTGCTTGTCCCCCCAGGGACTGTGGAAGGACTCTAGCTCTTTGCTCCCAGTGCAGACAACTGAATTTGGACAAGCCAAAGTCCACTCAGCGTCAAAAAACAATGATGTCTTGCACTGGGGTGTCTCCACGAGCAGCATCTCCCACAGCAACCCACCTCAGAGGCAAGGAAGCTGCCTGTCCTGCCTGCAGCCCTTTCAGTTGATTGCCCCCAGCCATGCCACCTGTCCCTTATCACCCACCTCCACCCCCGTTAGCCCCCTGCCATACCACCCTGCCTTCCCCGGGCAGCAAGTGCCCAGCCTGTCCTGCACCGGTCCCGTATGTCTGACACTGCTTCCCTTGTAATTCTCACACCTCTGCCAAAGAACAAACAATAAAGACACTTAAATCATCCTCAAATCCCTGTTGCAGGGGAGCAATGCAATATTAAGGCAGCAGCGCTAGCAGCAGTGAGAACACTTCTTATTCAGCAGTGCCATCAAAACCAGCACAAGGCTTTCCCTGAAAGCTGTGAGCAATCCATTTTCTTGAAGGACCCAGCCTGCCTCTGGGGATTTGCAAAGAAGAGGATTCTGCATACCTTGTGTTTCCAAAGTTTAGCACAGAGATGGGGCTGTTTGTTGCTAAGCCCCTGGGGAAGCATCAAACTCTTGACACCACAGGGTTGCAACACATTTAAAGCAATCTGGTATCTTACACTCCGCCATCTGAGTTACAACACTGCCTTCCAGGCTGAGACTCACCCCTCTTCCACACCTTCCACTGCAGCCCTTCAAACTCCTCTTGGTAACCAACATGATTTACTAGTAGCTTGAGACCAACTTTACTGCCCTGTAATAAGAAACTAATCTCTTACTTGCAATCTACCAGTAACCTTCAAAGTCCCTTGACATAAGCCACAGAGATGTCTGATAGCAGTAACTGCCCTTGGTAAATCAAACGGTCTCAAGACTTTTCCAGGCAACATCATTTTTAGCAGCCACCTGTATTTTGATTTGTTGGAAGGCTGGAGCTGTTTCACATGGCTACTCAATCATGCATCTTCAGGCCATTTTGGGATATTTGTGTTCGAAGTAGCAAAGTACAAAATAAGCTCTGATTAACACGCTAATTGTTGGATGATCCTGCTGTCTCGAGCACACCAGCTGCTCCCAAAGTGACAAAGAGAAATGGGAATGTATTTCCATGTAGGGGAGGAGGTAGTACTTCACAGTGAGCAACCCATGCATCTACAAAACTGTCCACAGAGGACTTCAGCTAGCTCAGAGATGAAGGATAGCCCAATGGTCAGAGAATTTGGGTTTAAATCTCTCCCCAACATTTAACACAACTGGAAATAAATCACCACTGGCCTTTATCTGCAAAAGAGAAACAACTCCTTCCACCCATGGCAGGACATTGACGGTTTTAAAGGTCAGGCCAGACAGTGATGGAGGTCATCAGGTAGATGGACAGATAGATCGCTCATTTGATTGCTCTGGGGGTAAAGCACCAGACACCACCTTCACCCATAAGAATGGCATCAGCAACAAGCACCTGGATGCATTACATCACCTGAATGGCAGATCAGAGCCAGAAACGTGCATACATGGCAAACCTTGGGTACCTTTACAGGAAAATTGAGTTTGTAAACTGTATCCGAGGAAGGCTGCAGCTTCACCAGAAAACTTTCCACAAATGCAGGTTTGCATGTTTCTTAGGTTTTTGCTCTAACCAGATTTGCTTTGTGGTTTTACCTGTTTCCTGAAACTCTTATTGCAGACAAACAGCGTAAGTGGATGCACATAAGGAAAATATAGCTTAAGAGTCCACAACCCTGGTGTTTTCAGTTTAATCCCCAGGACCATCCAACACCCTATGGAAAAAAATAAGCCACACCATCCATGCCACCATTCAGTTTGGATCTGCAGACTAAAGAAGCCACAGACAAAACAAGACTGTAATTAACTAATGGGATTAATTCTGAGACAGTGCGGTCTCTTTAGCAGGAATAAAGCGGGAGGACAAGGATGGACAACCAAGGGATTACTGGCTAAAAGCTAGCAAAGCCCATTTACAACAGACGATTCTACCCGTGTCAAAGGCACATATAAATCAATGAACTGTTGATCCATCACCTTGATTTTCACAATTACTTCTTATAATGCATTCAGCTTCTTGCTTCAATGCACCCTCAGAGCTGGAGCTCCCACTCCAAGTTCCCCAGAGATCATCTGCTGTTCAAAGCAATCAGATTTGTTGAGGACTTGGAGTTTGTCTGCTTGGTTTTCAATGATGCGCATCACTGTTCAGACAGATTATAAACCAGTTTCACCATTATCAATCATAACAGTGAGTTATTCAGCCCAGCAAAGAAACATCAAACTCTTTTGTTTAGTTTTGCTGCACTTGAAGGAGAACGCTACTGAAGTGTTCTCAAGCAGCACTCGACATAGGGAGGGATAAATTAAACCATAAATAGAAATGGAAATGTGAGAGCAGACTCGTCAGTCACTGCGGCTCTTACAGAGGTTTATCAGTCAGCCCCAAGTCAGGAGAAGCCAGCGGTTGAACTGGGTGACCGTTTCAACTAATGGCAAAGGTGTCATGCAAAATAGTTGGGCAATGGGGCACCGCACAAGCTGTTGCAATTCCCTATCACCAGAGAGCTTCAGCAGAAGTTTTGAACTAAAGCAAGAGATACTTGCACAAGAAGGAGAAACCAAACTAGCAAAAAGGCAGAGATCCCAACTTGAACTTCACTGCCCAAGGTGCCCGGATTAGCTGGTTGCCACTGACTTTCTGCTGTGCCCTCCTAGAAAGATGGGGGAAATCATTCAGCTCCTCAGCTCAAATCTGTCTGTGAGATTGAGGCCCCTGTGAGCACCAGTGCCTGGCTCACCACCTTGCCAGGACAGGAATTATTTCAAGAGGGTAATAAAAGTCCTTTCCTTGCTGCCAGCCGGTCAGCCAGCAGCTCACACCGCCCTGATGCTCACCCAGCCACTGTGGGACTCAAACATCTTCTCAAAACATCATGGGGAAGTCAACCTCACAGACCTTAGCCAGCAAGGTGCAAAACATATCTGCTGCCCATCTATTGCTCATGTTAGTTCAGCAAATGACAGCTCTGTATCCCACCTTTACCCCAGCCCACACCATCGATTCCCCACTCACTTGGGGTCTGTCTTCATGACTCACTCCAGCAACGGCAGCGTGAAACAGCACCATACTCACACCGCACACAGCATACACATCACTCCCATACAAACAGCACCATACTCGCACCGCACACAGCATACACGGCACTCCCATACAAACAGCACCATACTCGCACCGCACACAGCATACACAGCACTCCCATACAAACAGCACCATACTCGCACCGCACACAGCATACACAGCACTCCCATACAAACAGCACCATACTCACACCGCACACAGCGTACACAGCACTCCCATACAAACAGCACCATACTCACACCGCACACAGCATACACAGCACTCCCATACAAACAGCACCATACTCGCACCGCACACAGCGTACACAGCAGTCACAAACAGCACCATACTCACAAACAGCACAAACTGCTGCAAATCTCCCCTTCCTCAGACATATATGCCTTTGGGAACCTCTCTGCAGAAGCACCAGCCCTTGCTTAAAGCTTTCCCTGGCCTCTAAATGACTCTGGGTCTTTCTGTGAACTTCAGTTATACCTAGCAATCCTCTATCTCATGCTCTGCACCTAAACCCAATGCTGCTCCCGGCACCTCCACAGCTGCCAAATCCCCCCC
>NW_009617913.1:97013-107729 GCF_000690535.1 Cariama cristata
AGCAGCAGCTGCACGTCAGCGCTCCTGCAGAGTGGCTCTCGCACCCATCCTGCATTTGGTACAAGGTGCAAAGTGTTTGGGAATAGCCGACAATGAATCATGTTATATTTATAATAATATTACAAAGCTTAAAAGATTATCTCTGCGCCACATTCTTGAGTTACAGAATCAGGTTGGTTTTTAAATGTGAATCAAGACAGCATATAGCCCCAGCTCCCTTCTAAGCTTTAATGCATGTTCCCTGGAAGGCCAGATCACTGGTAACCATGAGGTACAGTACAGGACAAAAATAAAGAGAGGAAAAGCCAGGAAATACAGCCCCCCCTGGAGCTAAATTACTTCTGACTCATCCTCCCAAACGAGTTCTTTGCCTCCATAAATCAGAGTGAACAGAAACACCCGCGCTGCTGAGAGAGGGTAATTACTCTTGCACAGTGTGAGGGGGAAAAACACACATGCTAATACTGCCAGCTCATGAGACTGTGCTGGTGTCAATAGTGAGAAAAAACATGTTTTTAAGAACAGGGGGGCCCACTGGAGCCTGTACGACAGCACTGAGTCCCACCCACGTGCTCGGGGCTGCCGGAGAGGCATGGAAGCCCCTCCAGTCTGCAATCCAGGAGCCATGGGAGGACACAGAACATGGAGACCTCCACCGGAACAAGGGGGCTCAAACCCCCTCATTCACATTCATCAGGGTTCATCACGCTCACTTCCACCTGCCTGCACCAGCAGGAACTTGAGCGTGGTTGCTTAGAGGGAATTAATGGAGCATCCTGGAAAAAGGACACAATTTCAGATGTCTTGCAATTTTCTGGGGCTTTTCCTTCAAAGCAAAGAACTTAAGAAAATCCAGGATGTTTGTGACCTTTTCTAAGGTGTGTAGGTTTCAATTTGGGAAATACTGCTGGTCCACATGGAGCACAGAAGAGAGAACTTGACTTTGCTTGTGCAGATGCCCTAACAAGCACGCAAGAGGATATCGTTAAATACCTTCTCCTGCAGTATCCCATACACATCACCAGGCCAGGGGGTTATTCTATGATACCACAAATCTTATGTGCCTGAACTCTTTTATCCTGGATTTATTCATTCTCAGATTTAGAGAAAATTTGATCGACCAGTAAATAACACGGTTTTTTCCATTACATTTTTTTTTTAATCAGAACAATTCAGAAAAAGTCAATAGCAGACAAGCCTTTGAACAATTAAAGGGAAAATTTTTGTGGTTTACAAATTTGGTCTGATAAAGAAGTTTATATTGCAGTTTTCTCAGAGAGCAGAAGTCAACTTTCCTTGGGAGTATTGCAACCACAATGCTCCCACCTGCTACCCCAGCCACTGCTTGGGAAAGCTCTTCCCTTCAATCTGACCAAGCCTAAAAGGGCATTTTTAGGCTTGCAGCTAACAGCAGGACCCCACAGGAGCCAAGAAATGAGAAAAAAGAATAGGGAGAGTGACGTGCACGTTTCTAACAGACACCAATATTTGAGACTATCCAAAATATCAAGTCCAGAAAAATGGAGGCAAACAATCAACCAAACAAAAGTGGTAGATCCAAGTCTGAATAAGGGTCATGCACTTAAAAGCAATTTAGGATCTAAACAAAGGGCTGACATTCTGAAAACAAAGTGTCACAAATGCACCATTCAAATCCTCTTGCCCTCCCCTTCCACTCTTCCACATCACCAAAGTAATTCTGAGGGGGGAAAGAAAGTTAACAGAAATAAGAAAAGGGGTAAACCCAAAGAACTTAAGCCTAATGGGAGAGCAATTGCAGTCTCAGCCTTGTACAAAGCCAGGTGCACTGAACATTAATTCCATCTAATGTTTAGGTGAGCAGCCAATAAACTCTGCTCATTGAAATACTAATTAATTTTCAGGGCAGCCATATGTCCTTAGCATATACAAGAATCGATGCAGATGTCTCTAACATGCCCAAATGCCAACAGAACACCAGGTGGGATTTTCTGATAAGACCTACCATCTACCTGACCAGTTTTGACCCAACCCAACTCAACTTGACAGTCACTGTCATGACTCCAATCCATGGTAGAAACAACAGATCTGCTCCTGGGCACCTAATGAAGAGTATCATGATGGCCATAGACCCACAGCGAGTGCCCCTCATACCAAAACCAACCCTTCAGTTAGAGGGCCCTCAACCCACCCACACAGATGTTAGGTGGCACCAAGAGACAGGACAGCATATGGTCACGTAAATAATTACACAGTCAGGTGAAAGGAAGATTTCCACAAGTCATCACGTGGAGTTAGGAGGTCAGACACTAAACAGCAGACAGAATAGCAGCACGCACAGGGTGTAGCCTAGTAACACAAAACTACAGTAGCAACCTCAGGGATAATTCATGAAATGCAGCCAATTATATTAGAAATAAAAGATACTTCAAAAAAAGCCTGACATGGTCTGCAGCCCTATTGCTGGCAGGCACTTGGATCCCAGAAACATTTCGTTCTGACAAGGTAACACTTGCCCTAAGCAAGGAAAAAGATCCCAGCTCAATTCGACCACTAAGATCTTCAAGATATCTGTCCAGTTAGAAAGTGAAATTAATTTGAAGATTGTTCGCCCTTCCAGAGCTTCCTTTAACCTTTATCTTTTTATTAACAGAGATAAAACCCAGACACACTTCCAAGAATAGGATCTCATCAGCTTTGCTTCTTCAGTGCTAGCACGCTGTGACATGCGTAGCGATGAGAAGCAAAGCCAGTGGAGTCCACTGCTTCCCAGCCCCGCTCTGAATAGGTCTCAAGAAGGTTAATGCGGACATAGCTCAGCATCACATATGCTCCCACAATACAGTAGGGCTGAGAGATACTCAGGTGTCCCAGGTCACGCTCCTCCTAAGACCTAGGTGCTCTGTTGGGCTGAAGTCCCATCAGTCTTGAACCAAGCCAAAGGACTGGGATATGTTGCCAGAGGACCGACGTGCACCTATGCCACAACAGCAGGACAGCCACAGGCTGAGCGGTGGCATTGCCATTTCAGTAAACAACAGCGAGGGAACAGCATGAATTACCATCCTACTGTGGCACACAGAAATAAAATTGATGTGTCTCCACTCATGCACTCACCCTTTTCTCTCAGCAACACCCCATTTTCCCTGGACACCTCTCTGCCAATCCACTGTCCAATTAACCTTTCATTAGAGGCTTCCTAGACATTTACAAAAAGGCCACAGCACCCATGATTAGCACTTATCACATGCATTGCTATAGCTATATATCCTGGTCTACACTCCCCCTTGGAAGCAATACTGGCTGTCTCACCCTTCATCCATGCCCCTTAATACCAGGATGACAGTGGATCACCAGAAATCACTCCCTATTTACCTTTGTCCCCCATTGTTTTTACAGACTGCTGCAGTATTTCACCTTAGCCATCTCTTTCTCAGCCTAAGGAATCCTGGTCTTCTTGAAAACTCCTGGTACAAAAACTACCCTGTATCTTTGATTTTAATCCTGCTCTAAGCCTCTTTCCAGTTCTCCTGGTTTGTTCCAGAGCCAGGAGATAACAGAGCAGCAGGCAGCGCAACCACAGGCTTATACAGCTGCATCATGTTTTCTTCCCACTGCCTTTGCTAATAACTCCTAATGTTCAAGTTGGTTTTGATCACTGCTGAGCATCAGGCCAATACTACACCACAGAGCTCTACGTTATAACCCAGGACCTCAAGCCCCCAGAGCCCATTGGCGTCTCACAGCTCATCACCTTGTGTACATGCAGAATTCCTTCTATGTGCATCATGTCACATTCTCCTACCCTTAAATTCATCTGTCATTTTAGCATCCCGTCACTGTTTTGGAACATCCTTCTGCACCTCTTCACACTTTGCCTGTCTTTAATATCCCAAATAGTTTGCTGTGCTGCCAAAACTTATTTTTCTGTTTTGTTCCTTTTTCAAGTCCCTGACGCATATTTGAAGGATCCAAGATCTCAGCACGAGACCTTGCAGTATTCTGCTGGTGACTTCCTTCTACCAGGAAAACTCATTATTTACTTCCACTCTCTGTTCACCTTCTTTTAACCAACTTATTTTTAAGTAAAGGCCCTCCCCCTCTTTTTTCCGCAGTCTTTTCATTTCCTTAAACATCTTCTGTGAGGAGCCTTGATAAATGCCTTCAAAAAAATCCAAGCAGACTTTATCAACAGAGCACTCCGCTCCACACACTTGTTAACTCCTGCAAAGCAGCATTTTGCCCTGTGTCTTCCCATGTGTATTTGCAGCTGTCTTCTCACTTGAAAGCAAGTTCTGCGTTTCATGGGACACTATTGAGGGCAAACTTTTCTAGCTTCAGGTGTTTTAAAAATTCATGCCAAAGAAAAAATTATGTCCCAAAGTGCCTCTTTTGTCGTATCACAAACACTTCCTGGACCCATCTTCCCTTTAAGTAAGACAAAAAAATTCCTTGCCCAAATATAACTGTCAATACTAATGCAAACCTTTTAATCTCATGTCTATTTCCTTCACTGCCTCAGAGAGTGGAGACTAGCCACAGTCTAGGTTTAATGAAGGCTGGCAAACTTCTTAGTGTAAATATTTATTTGGGCACTGACCCCTGAAACAAATCCAATTCATCCAGTTGCTGATTCAGACAGCATCTCAGCTCCTAAATACACAGATCCCTTTCTGCAGAGGCCTCACGCTACCTTCCATCTCTCGCTGAGCTTTTCAAACCCTTTATCACGCTTCTCTTCACAAAGCTGTAATCGATTCGCATTTGTGGGCTAGGGTTTTCCAAGTATCCCGCAGGAGCTAAATGCCACCATTTACTACTGATTTAAGTATGCAATTCCCATGGAGCCCACTGGAAATCCCAAACTTCGTATTAACATTCACTTCTCCAGCACGGCCAGTGAAGGTCCTGCTTCCAGACACCACTAGCAAGCTGATCTTGACAAGCAAAATAAATGCATCAAGCAGAAGATACCGCTAGTGCTATTGGGCATTATAGACTCTATGCCTTCCAGTTTGGGTACTGAAGAGTATCTGTGCCTTTTGACTCCACCACATTCTACATTTCCCAGAGGTTTTGCCTGTTTTACCCCAATCCAAGACCACATGCAGGTCAGTACACTCCTGAAACACCCTTCAGGCTCAGCTCTTGGAGATGCACCGCCAGTTCTGCAAGTGTCCCAGTTTGATAAGGTGCCTCCTTCAACACTTGGTAGGACAAAGGAGTTCAGGATTATTCCCATGCCATCAACCATCGGAAAACAGGCACCACAGCAAGCAGTGAGGCTGAACAGAGAAGGAGCTGTAGGAAAGGAGCAAGGAAACCATAGGAAGAGCCCATAGCTGACAGCACAGCCCCAGGACAGAGCCCAGCAGGGAGGGCAGGGGAAAAAAAGTCAGAGCTTCCCCATGCTGAAGGGAGCTGTGGGAGCTCACCAGGGTGGCCGCACACAACCAGCAGATGTTTCTGCTGCTCCTACAGAAAGTCCCGCTGGTGTCACACACCACTGGAGTGGCAGATGGATGGGGAAAGGCACTTGAAGCTCTGCACATGCCCTGAATCCCACCTTACTTAAATGCAAATGATGTTTGAACAGTTTTTTAACGTGAGAAAAATTCTATTGATACAAAATGCTGGCCACTTAGTTTCTGTTTGTTTTCCTTCTTGCCCATACATCCCTTACAATTATTGTACAGTCAGACCCATCTGTAGAAATTACCATTTTTCCCTAGAGCCACATAAAAGCATGAACTTAAGCTCTGTTCCCGAACAATTTGCAAGAAAACAGTGAACTATGCAATACACAGTAGGGACAAAATCTTTTCAGAAATGTTTACAATGCAGGGCAGGCAGCTTTGTGTTAAAAACACATATAAAGCTGACAAAGAGGAAACACACTTCTGTAGTGTAAACACAAAACAGAAACGAGTGGTTTCGTGGCTTAGATCTGAGAACAGGGCAGCAGTCTTTAGATAAATCTGCCTGTCAAAGACTTACCACGCACATCCTCCAACATGCATCCGAGCATCCAGAGTTCACACACTTGGACTCCAGAAGCTATGTCATTTCTGTTGTTCTCAAAAAGGGACCCAAACCCAAGAATTTCAGAGAGGGTTCCAAACACGGGTTGTGCTGTTGCCAAAGTGCTACAGGAGATCTCAGCAGACATCTCCCCTCTAGGGCAATGGGGCGCTTCCAAAATTTCTGCATCATCAAATGACTGGTAACTCAATGTTTCTCATGTCCAACAACACATTTTTCAAGGAGCAGGCATCTCAACGTCCGTCTCAAATGAAAATTTAACAATGGCAATATTGTCACATGGATTATTTTCCAGGACCTTCTGGACCACTGATGGTCAGTAGATCATAATTTGGTAACTGCTGGTCTGTGGGAAGCTGTTACAGCAAATGAACATGAGGGTTATGCAATATCACCCTTTATTGCATCCCTCGGGGAAGATAACGCAGAGGAGGAAATGAGGCTTCTAGTATTGATAGATTTCTTTACCAAACTTCTATCTTTGACAATTTCCCACTTGGTATGCTGCCACAAAGGCAGTATTGAATAATTACAGTGCTCCCCCTGCTTCTCTCCTCCCCTCTTCAGCTAATTGCATAAACTCTAAAAGCAAACATAAAATCTGTGTTTGTAGCAAAGTCGTCCTAAATATGCCCTTTGGACTTCGCTCTCACTGAAGCATTATGATAATTTGCATGTTCACATGCAGTATGTGACAGCACGCCTGCAGCCCTGCAATTCCAAACAGTCTTCTCTGCTAGGTGCCTCACAACCACCACCAGCGGTGTGAGGATGGCAGAAAACTTCAAGCAGAGCAAAACCTGTATATGTGTGTGTGCGTGTCTGTGTGTCAATGAAGCGAGAGCTTGAGACTTCACCCACACACACTCTAGAAAGAAGAGGCAAAGAGTCTCATCACAGCCTCTCATCTAAATATATTCTTTGAAATTCACTTCTGATGCATGACCTTTAGCGTAGAAAGCATTTCATATACACCTCCCCTTCTATTTTTAATATCATCACTTTCAGGAAGTTGATGTATTTCACGTGCGTTCATCAAGAACAACAAAAAAATATTCAAAAGGAAAAAATGAAAAAAAATATAGACTAGCATAATGTTGACATTTGATGTTGGTATTTAGCCATAATGTCAACTTTGCTAACTTCAGAATTTGTCAGCAATGATCAGACATGGGGATCTTTCTACGGTAGGTAGAAGTAAATAACATGATTCAAAGAGGTTTCAAGAGCATACAAATATACATAGCGCTCTCAGAGTGAAGGGGCGGGGGGGAAAACTTTGCCTTGTACCAGTGTCTGCAAAGCTTTGGGATCAGAATGGATAAAAGGCATGCAAAGTGTGGTAATTAAGTCCCACATAAGGGCTGTAAAGGACCTCACTCATATAGCTTCAGAAATTAATGTTACTTCTTGCTCAGCAGCATGAAAAGCCCACTAGCTCTGTATCAAGGGTAAAAGTAGACCTGAACTTCTTTCCCCCAAAAGTGACGATTCCAGCACTTCCCACAAGAAGCAATGCTTCCCAGGCTGCAAATGCAGATTTACAATCAATGAAGCTGATGGCAATTGAGGGAAAGAAGGGCAGTTCATCTCCCAGCCCATGAAATTGCAGACTGCCATCAGAAGCTATTTCCTTCAATTCAGAATATTCCCCTCCCTTTTTCCCCTTTAACAATAGGCCCAGAAAAAGCTGGAGACATCTGCCAAACCCAGATGGCTCACTTGGAAAATGACTGCCCGTCTGTTTGTAAGGAAAGTGATAGAGTCAACAGAGAAGGGTTGGATATTTATGTACACTGGAAGCTGCTCATCTCTGCAACGACAACTTGAACTCACTCCCAGCTTCAATGCAGGTGGGACCAGAGAGCTGCTGCTCCATTGAGGGACCTCATTTGCAACGGGCAACGTTCAGGGAAGGTGAAACCATGTGGTTGAACTGCTCCTCCCTACATCGCGGAGGTCTTGCAACCCTCTAGCCAGGAAATTCCCTTTGGGAAAAGGGCATCCAAAGGATTATTCAGCGACTATGCACACAGAAGCAGCAGACTACAGGTCCTGGGCTCAGCTGTAAATAAAATGTAACTCTGCCCTTTAAAAGAAAAGGGGGGAGCAGAGAGAAAAAAAGGAAACATAACTCCATACTAAAAAGAAGAATTTCCAGGGGATTAAGCTATTGTGCTATTTGCTCTTGTCTATTTTAGCTGCTGCTTAAGATGTTAACCTCACTACTCCCAATGAAGCAATGAAAACAATTATCGTGCTGGCAATGGGATTTGCAGCTGAGAAGAAATGTGTATTAAGAAAGGAGTGAGGAGTGCCACTATGAATAGTCTCTTCTAGTCCTTGCAGCGCCCTATAACCAGCAAGAATATATTGTACCTTAAACATGGCACTTCAGCCTGGGTGGGCAAGCAGACATGCACAGGGACAATACATCTGCCAAAGCATAAACACCCCCAAGGACAGAGCATAGATGTCACAGCAAGGAAAGCCTTACAAAAGAAAATTGGCATGAGGACACCTGCCTTTGCTCCAAGACCTTCATTTTTACCAGCAGACCATAGAATCATAAAATGGTTTGGTTGGAAGAGGCCTTAAAGACCATCTCATTCCAATCCCCCTGCCATGGGCAGGGACACCTTCCACCAGACCAGGTTGCTCAAACCCACATCCAACTGGATCTTGAACCTGGCCTTGAACACTTCCAGGGATGGAGCATCCACAACTTCTCTGAACAACCTGTGCCACTGCCTCACCACTGTCACAGTGAAGAATTTCTCCCTAATATCTAATCTAAGTCTTCCCTCTTCCAGTTTAAAGCCATTGCCCCTTGTCCTATCACTCCATGCCCTTGTAAAAAGTGTCTTCCCAGCTTTCTTGTTGGCCCCTTTAAGTACTGAAAGGCTGCTCTAAGGTCTGCCCGGAGCCTTCTCTTCTCCAGGCTGAACAACCCCAACTCTCTCAGCCTGTCTTCAGAGGAGATGTGCTCCAGCCCTCAGATCATCTTCGTGGCCTCCTCTGGACTCGCTCCAACAGGTCCATGTCCTTCTTGTGCTGAGGAACCCAGAGCTGAAGGCAGTACTGCAGGGGGGTCTCACCAGAGAGGAGTAGAGGAGGAAAATCCCCTCCCTTGACCTGCTGGTCACACTGCTTTGGATGCAGCCCAGAATACAGTTGGCTTCCTGGGCTGTGAGCGCACATTACTGGCTTACGTTGAACTTCTCATCAACCGACACTCCCAAGTCCTTCTCTTCAGGGCTGCTTTCAATCCGTTCTCCTCCCAACCTGTGTTTGTGCTTGGGATTGCCCCGACCCACGTGCAGGACCTTGCACTTGGCCTTGTTGAACTTCATGAGGTTCACGTGGGCCCACCTCTCAAGCCTGTCCAGGTCCCTCTGGTAGGCATCCCTTCCCTCCAGTGTGTTGATCGCACCTATATGGCTTAGTGTTGTCGGCAAACTTGCTGAGGGTGCACTCAATCGCACTCTGTCCATCTTGCTGGCAAAGATGTTAAACAGCGCTGGTCCCAACACCAATCCCTGAGGAACGCCACTCGTCTCCACTTAGAGATCGAGCTGTTGACCGCAACTCTGAGGGCAACCATCCAGCCAATTCCTTATCCACTGAGCGGTCCCATCCAGCAAATCCATGTCTCTCCTATTTAGAGACACGGATGTCATGTGGGACAGTGTTAAGTGCTTTGCACAAGTCCAGGTAGATGCTACCAAAAGCAACACTGTGACAACAAAACCACCCAGAGGAGAAACCCAAAGCCCTTAGAGTGTCCCTGTATGTCTTAAAGTTACTTTTCTTCTAACCAAAACTTGTTCAATTTGCTGGAAGATGGGGAAGAGAGTCAAATGCTTTATCTGATCCTGCAGGGACTCTGGTGATGACAGTGCAGTACAGACGCCTGCGTGGTGTGCTGGCTGCAGGCACCATGCAGTCAGGAAAAGTGCCTGGTGTTCAAGGAGGCAAATGAAGGGGATTCGAGTCGAACGTAGCACACAGCCCTAATGGCCTTTCAAAAGCCCTTGCACTGTCAGCCAGCAACACCAAGTAACCACACTCACAATGTCATCACAAATTAAGTGAATTTAGTACTTGCAAATGGTGCCACACTGAGAGTTCAAAAAGTGAAGCAGCTTAAGGAGAGAGAAATACAGCAAATTTTTTTTTTCCTCCATCCAACCCCCTCCGCCAGTTGTGTGCCTCCGTGACCCTCCGCTGGCAAGAAGGTACCAGGACATGAATCCTTCCCTGCTCACACCATTTGCTCTTTAAGTAAAGAGAGAGGCAGCTCTTGCCACTTCCATCAGGAAGAAGATGCAGTGACCCTCTACCAGCATACGTGTTGCACCAGCAGTCATGCACCAGGGACCCTTGCTCAGCACAGCCAGCCCCTGGCATGCATCCGTACCCTGCCATCCCCAGTGCATTTCAAGTCTCTGCATCTTTCACCAGTGCAGGCTGTCACCAAGCCCGTGATAGGCAAGCAGGGACCTTTCATTACATCTTGCCTGTTTCCTTGCGATTACAAAAGGGGTGACAGTAAAGAGTCTTCAGCAGCTTTGCTGAGTCCTGCACAACTTTACAGCTCCCCAGCAAGCTTTGAAGGCTGCTCTAACTCACTTTGGCACTGCTATTTTTGCTGCCTGTGCTAGGGATTGCTAAGGTACCATGCAAGACATTTTT
>NW_009617913.1:107741-114297 GCF_000690535.1 Cariama cristata
TTTAAATAAAGGCAGAGTATTTTACAATATCCTCTTCCCCCTAATCTTGCCAAAGAAACAGGTCCTACTACATTTCCAGAACTTCATCTACTTTGGAATAAGAGCATCAACCAAGCTGGGCAAGCACTGGAGTTACCTATCAGGTACCTGCTCTGTCCTTTACCCTTCAGCAGTACCAGGACAAAGGACTGAGTTGCTAATAGCACGACGAGACAAACATTTCAAAGCATGCCGCAACAGAGGCTATTTCTTCTGGCAACTCTGCTTCTGCACTGGGCTACAGTAGCAGTGGCACAGGCAGTCACTCTACAGTTCTGTCCCAGCTGTGGTCACCTAGGGCAGGACAGACCCCCCCCAGCAAGTCCCTTGGGGCCACCCCATGGCCACTGAGAAAGAGCACTGCAGAACTTCTCTCCCCAGCATCAAGTTCCTTCCAGATCCCCTAGCACAAAGTCTCCAAAAGCTACCAACAAGCTGAGCCCACAGAGTTCAGATACTGGACATCAACTTCTCTGAGGTCCAAGGAGCTCAGGGTTAAGTCCAACTCAAAGAAACATTTATTTTCTAGATAAACTAAAGATTCGCTCTTCAGAATTACATTAAACCGAGAAGATGAGAACTCCATTAGCTAATCTAATTTAACCTGATCTGTTTGAATTTCATTAGACATGGCTGCACTGGAGACTCAGTAACGAGACTCCAGTACATTGGGATCCTGACTGCTTCTAACTAAATCTCCCAACCTGATGCGGACAGCTGTAATTGTGCTAATTAGCTGCAGAACCTGTGATGTACTTCAGCTGAGCTCAGGGTGAGGAGAGAAAGATTAAAAGGAAGCCAAATGAATGAGAAAGCACCAGCGTACTTGCATACAATTTACAGGATGCGAGTAACACACCCTGTGCATGCAGATGTCTTCTCTTGACTCGAATGGGGGAGGGCATTCCATAGGAAAAAGGCATCCCTGGGCAAGATTAGTTAATTAGCTTGATAAATTAAAGGATGAGACTGAAGGTAAAAAAAAATTTCTTATTTAGGTAACACCCCCTACAAGTTCTGTCAGCTATTGGAAGTTACAAACCAAAGCTATTTTGGAAAACAACCAGAGCATTGTTATTTCTAAAGTTAGCCTACTTGGTTGTTTTACATATAGAGAAATTGTCACTCCTGAATTTGTCAGCACTCCCACAGAGATCAAGAGGATGCTGGTTTGAATATGCAGCCTAACAGCTGGGATGGCAGAGTTCAGTCCCAAGCCCTGCTCAGGAGAGACAAAGAGCCCAGGATGCTCTCTGCTTACGCTACAGGCACACAAGTCTGGTTCAAGCTCTTGATCCGGGCACGCATCATTTTAGATTTTTGTGTTAAAAAGAACCTTTGAACTTCAGCACCACAAAGTCTGCAAAGTAAGTGACATTTATTGCTGTGCCCATAAATGAGTTGCATTGGAACAGGAAAAGCATGGGCAAACTATGGAGAGTATTCAAGCTGCCAGCTCTCACACCGTGACACCTAAGGAGGGCTGGCTCAAAAGTCACAGCGTGTCTGACCTGCCTCAGGAAGGGATGAGGGTCCTCCAGCCAACAAGACAGAAACCAAGATTTACAGTGGCAATACTAAGACTCATCTTTGGCACCAATGCCTTTTTTTTTTTTTTGCCAAGCTACAGCAGTCTGGGAAGAGGAAGAGGATGGGATGTTATGAAATTGGCTGGACTCTGCCAAAGGAGGAGTTCTAAGGCCAGAGTCAGGCCGCTTTCCCGCCGATATATGTAGTTGTAAGACACATGCAACAGCCCCTCCACCCTCCACACCCTGGTTGCCTTGCCAGGTCTCCTGCACCTCCCTGGGGAAGCCCACCAGGACTGCCCACAGAGCCTCCCCAACCCCACTGAGGCCCAAGCCATTAATTCAGGCAAAGTTTTCTGGGGCACAGGGACACCTGCAGCACAGATATCTCTGAAGGATTCAGTCATCCCAGTCAGCCTCTTCCCTTGTCTGCAGAGGGTACAGAGTAATTACAGAAGCTTTAATGACCTGATGCAAAGCCAGGGTATTGGAATGCTTTTCCAGCATAAGCCCTTGTACTTTACCTTCACTGCAGCCCCCATCAAGCCCCAGAGGAGCCCGTTGCAATGAGCTCATCAGGAAGACACGGAGGTACAAACCACCCCAGCATGCTCCTGCCTCCATTAATGCCTCCTTTGGAGCCTGCAGCAGTGGGCAGAGCTAGAGCTCAGAAAGCTGTGCAGGAGCATGGTTCGCTGTGAAAAAGCAGGATTTAGGCAGGGAGAAGTTTTGTCACCTTCTCCTGCCCTCTCCCACAGCCCACTGGCACTCGGAGCAGCCTGTGGGACACAGAGAGGACTTGAGAGAAGCATTTGAAGCCTTTGAAAAAAATACAGCCTCATGCAATTTAGAAACACTAAATGCACTCGAACAGCATGGGGAAGATCTTATTTATAGTTGGGAAAAAAACTGGGTAGAATTAATCCTGATCTCTCATGGAACAGTGGCTCCAACTTAAATACTGAAGTGTTTGTGGCTGAACCTACTCCAGGCTTTCCCATTCCACGCAAAGTCACGTTGATATTGATTTCAGAATTACTTTCAAATTACAAGTGCTAGCAATAAAATTAACTGCATGAATTTCAAGCATTACATTTCTCTTGCAATTTCAATTATCGATTAAGTACCATGGCAGAAGCACTAAGCCTTGAAATGTTAACAGTGATTATTACTTTGCTACTGCGGGGTTTTGGAGGGGGGGTGGTTACTGGTGTTTTCTTTTTTTAATTTTGAGGACAATGCTTATGTTGGATACTCTGGGAGCTATAGTTCAAATGCCATCACATTCAATTTAAGTGCCTAAAAGATAGAAACTGTTTTCAAATCACGCAAATACAGGGAGTTTTGATAGCAAACAGTGGATAAACCATCATGTTTTACTGGCCTGGCTGAAACAGTTTATAATTAGCAATGGACGGCCTCACTGGTTTTAGCATCTTTGTTGATCAGCTAGTATTCATTGGAAGAAGCTGCACATCACCCTCCAGAGGTTTCGGTGAAATGAGGTGTCAAAGGGTTTATTCACAGAGAAGCAAACGAATTTCACAATCAGCTTGCCGTGCCAAATATATTGCTGGCGTAACTCCACTGGCTACCCTGGATTTTTTCTACAGGAGAGCAGTATGGACTTTTAACCATAAAAAGAGCAGATTCATTATCATCTGTGACACCCACTGAACACCCACATATTTCACAAGCCACACTGATAGAGTGAGAGCAATGGGAAAGGGCAACAGGCACGTTCCATGGAAAAAACACGGCCCTGTAACTTGAGGACTGATCGAGCTGGGTACGATATTCCCTTTGCAGGAGTGCTGCAGCTGCTTGCACTCCCCTCCTGACACTGCCATCGCAAATGCCTGGCAGCTTTCAGCTTGGACACCTGCATCTCCCTAATTAACACAGCAGTGACAAAGCCTGGATGGGGGGCAATCACAGTAGTGGTTTATCCACCCTCCCCATTTATCTTTCTCGAGCTATCTCAGGCAGGAAAGCCAAGATATAGATGTGCTTACTGAGAGGGTGCACGTATGTGCCTGCAGACACGTGCACGCACCTATGCGAGAAGATGATGTGGTCAGCAGAGAGCTGTGTATTTGTTTATCTGCAGCAAGCTACTTAAAGCTGGAGCCATAAGGATTTCCACAGTCTTGCTCCGCTGCACACAAGTTGTGTAAAGCTCTGCTTGGCAGCTGCCTCCTCTAGCAAAGCTGGTCTCTGAAGGTTGGCCTCCATCACTCCTCTAATTTCTTGTTCCTCCTAACTAAGCTAAACTGATAAGCTGTGCTGAATGTCACTTCTCAAATCACTCAGCAAAATCTCACAGTGGGGCAGACAGTTTCAAAGTTATCTCAGTCACTTAGATTTCCCTCTTCCCTTATGTCATTTCATTGAAAACATCATTTGCACAAAAATCAAGAGCCTGTTTCTCCACATTCATGCACAGTGCAAAAGCTACCCCATACACAGAGCTGCATCGTGTCCCTAATGGCATACGAACAGCTGTAGCCCCAGCATGGCAAACCAGCGCCTCTCCAAAGAGGTCAACACCACCCTTCTTACTGTATGTTTGTAGGGTAAGAGACCGCAAATGCACGTCAGGGCTCTAATGGGCTATACATTGTAAAAACACACGGGAACTGGAGCAGTTTGAAAGACCATCCCATTTGAAGTTAATTTACAGCTTTTGAACATAAAACCCTCATTGCATGACTCCAGCGAGCAAACCCTCAGAGCTAGAGGCCAGGATGTTTCACCAGCTAGACAACGCCAGTGCACCAAGAAAGGCTGCAGCTGCTAACAAGACCAGAAAGCTTTACAGTTTCCTCACAGTGACGCAGTGAGATACTGTGTCCCAGGAGAAGTCCACTCACAGGCAAGGAGCTGGGGGATAACACAGCAGCACAGACAAGAGGCAGTGCCCAGCCTGAGGCACAGGAGAGCACCTGGGCTCCTTCCTGGCTCCTGCTTCACCTTTGCTCCAGGAGGGAGGAAACGCAGCCCATGCCAGGACCCCCATTTTGCACTGTCTCTGAGGGTGGATGGTTTGACTCTAAACCATGAAACAACAGCTCGCTCTTAGTGATAAATCCAGTTTGGAAAACCAGCACTTTAGAAATTAGCAATGTCAGACTTGAGGGTAAGCTGTAAATCTCCGAAAGGCAGCAGCACACATCGCATCTATACACAGGCACGTGGCAAGTATAACAAGCAGCAAGCACTCATTCAGAAGCTGGGTGTTGGATCACAAGTCGGATCTGAATCTACATTCCCCTCTTGCTTCCTTGGGTTTCACATTTTGCCTTCTCCACAACCTGATCATTCATGGCCCAGCACTGCAATCTCTCTCTCATCCCTGAGAAGTTTGACCTTTTAGCTGGAGACACAGGTAGCCTGGTGATTTAGGGCACACACAAGAACATGTTATTTAAACCAAATAAAGTGGGGCTGATGTTCTTGCACAGTTTACAGCTGCAATGTGAAACCCACAGCTGAAGGACTGGAGGAAGACCAAAAGCACGGGTGGGTTTCAAAAGGAGATCGCCTAACTTACAACCAATTCTCAAGGAGTAGGACACCCAGCTGGGACTGGGAGGCAGGAGCAGGGGGAAGGCTGCATACAGGGAACGAGCACCCAATGCACCCACTGACCCCATCCTGCTTCTCTGGGTGTCCTTCAGTACTATCAGGGATAGGATAACTGGGACAGATGGTCTGAGCCAGTTTGGCAAGTATCTTTTTCTTATCAGCTGAGACCATTTGCTCATTCAAGCTTCACCCAGCACACTCCAGTTCTCTGAAGACAGAAACTGAACATTTGAACTCACATCTGGCTGGCGAGTGAGCTACAAAACTGACTGAAATAAAATTTAAATCATCCCAAAGAACATTAGAGCTAGTGTGTAAAGTCTACCCTATAGCTAAGCATAGCAGAGGACTTCAATTTGATTTATCTCAGGAACATTAACGTACCAATTAGCTCTGTTTCTCTGGGGAGAAGTCATCTCATAATTTATATATTTTGGTCATATAGCAAGGAGGGGAAAGTTACGAAAACACATGTAAAGCATTTGGATGTGCTCAACTAGGGAAGATTTCATAATGAACACATTCATGACATTAGATTAGTGTTTCCCTGATGCAAAGAGGATTTTGTTTTAACTAAAAGCATAACAAGGAATTATAGCAGCTGTGCCTGTCATTATTCTGCTTAGCCAGTTAATGGAATTGGTTTGCTAGAACCAAATTGGTTCAAAAGATTAATTAAAAACAGGTGGTTCTGTGCAGCAACTTCTCCACACCACATTGAGAATTTTTTGCGGCCAAACCACCTCTGCTCTTCCTAATGACCTGCAGAAGTTCCATTTGATCATCTCTGGGGGCAATAAAATAGTAATAAAATTAAATTCAGAACACTGCCTGTGTGACAGAGTGCATTGCAAGGCCCACTTTAGGACAAAAGCAATGTCCAATGAACTAGCAAGGTTGGTCCTTGTGAGCCTCCTCCAGAAGACTGGGTTCCCCGGGAATGTCCTCCATTTCACTGTACATCTCAAGAGGGATAGTCCTTGCATGGGACATCTCCAAGGGGGCTAAGAAATAACTTGTTAGTCAACAAGGGCTGAAGCTTAATAGCCTCAAAAAAGGGTGGTTTGAAGAAGTCTTCCAACTATAAGCAGACAAGTTTTGTATTTGGAAGGTCTGTCACCATCTCTGCTGGCCATGTGCAACCCATACCACCTAAGACCTCAGCCCATGTCAGAGCCATACTGGCTAAATGTCTTCTGCAGGCAAGGACTTTAAATACTGCTTATGCAGCAAAACCCAGTCATTCCAAAATGGTCTGTCTTAATTCAGAAAAAAATGATTTTTGGATTCAAGAATGGACTGGGAATCTGAGAATCCTGCTAGAAATCCATGAGGAAAGTTCACAAAGCTTATTTCACTGAATATCTGGGTTTACTGTTGGGGGGGGGGGGGGGTTTGTT
>NW_009617913.1:114328-117485 GCF_000690535.1 Cariama cristata
TTCCCTTTTAAACCTCCTTGAAGTACAGACCCAAGACAAATATTGTCCTGAGTTAGAAGGAAAAAAGATGCACTGAATATTTGTGAGGGCACAAAATTCCTCACCACCCATGTCATCCTCGCAGTAGATAGAAAACACATGTTATGCCTAAAGCAAAGACAGCTTTGACAAACTATACTACTTTATATGACAAAGTACTAGGAGGTTTTTAAGGCATGTTAGGGACTCAGCATTTGGCTGAAAATGAGTTCTCAGAGAAGATTAAAAAAATTGATGACAATTTGAGTCTCAATACTAGTCTCTTTAGTAACATTCTGAGTCTGCAAAAAAGTCGTTGGAAGGTGCTGCCCAAGACAAAAAAAACACAATACGGCTCACGAATCAGCACAGAAAATATGGACTCCTGGGACTGCTGGCCTGCTGGTTGATACCATTCAAATGCTTTCAGTGGAGATGGAGAGTTGGAAATATTTTTAACTTGTTATAAAAAAAGCTGCTGGAGCATACTCTGCAGAGCATATCCATATTGCGTGGGCGTGATGGAAAGGAATCAGGAAAACACAGTGTTTGCAAAGGTACTGTGGGTCTGCTCCAAAGCAAGCTCTTGGTGCTGTTGGCCACCAGGTAACAAAAAGCAATTTTTGGCCTGTTTTCCTAAGAAAAACAAATGTTTATAAGCATGGGCATGGCCAGACAGCCACAGCTCCAGTATAAATGGCAGGAGAGGATGTCCAGCTGAGCAGCCACTATTAAATCAAGTGAGCAGATGTCTGTGCACATGCTGGCAGATATGAAACGGGCCATGAACCGAATGCCATTAGCTCCTACTTGCCTCCCTTTTTGCTAAGGAAGGGTGTACATCTGTATCATTGCCTCCTACACCCCCCGATAACCTCTGAACCATGGCCTCACCCAGACACACTAGAAAGAGAAGCGGAGAGATGAGCAGCTCCAGTGAGATGCAAAACAGCAGTGAGGAGAGATCCTGTGCCTTTGCATGGGCAAGGCTGCAGAGGAACAAGCCCCTTAGGGGATAACAAGAGGACCAAACTTGAAAACAAACCATAGGAAAGAGGATGTCATCGGCTTGCTTACAGAACTGCTGACTGACCAGGAATATTTCAAGGAAGATCTCTGCACCTGTGGAGGATTTCACAGCTACCTCTATTTCTCTGCAGAGCTTTAGGATACCATACACCCATGAGACCTTATACACCCATACATTACAGGCATACTACCGGAGCTGGCAGTCTCCCTTTTTTTTAGCAGTGCAGGGGCTAAGACACAGCCAGGCAATTGCACAGCTCTGCTGCAGACAATCCACTGCTGTACAGCTGCTGCCAAGAGCTGGGGAGAGCAGCATCAGCAGCACAGACAACCAGAGCGAGTGCATGGGCCCAGGGCCACAGGTCAATGCTCCTTGAGGACGTGAAGATGCAGGAGAGAGCATTTATCCCTGCACACACATCTATGAGCTCTCTGCATCACTCATTCCTCCAGTCTCCTTATATCAAAGAGATTTGGCTTAGATCCTCCTGTAGCTGTTAGTTCAGTTATATCCTGACCTCAGCTCTCTTCTCCTTGTTTGTGGAGGGAGGACAAATGCAGTTGTACAGGGAAACACAGCTGTGCTAGTTAGAGGCTTAGGTATTCTTGGTCACCGCAAGGTATAACACACCAGCGTACATCAGCTCCAAGGAGAAATTTGCACAGAGATTGTAGAAAATCCAGGCAGCATCATTAAGTTATCCATATTTGAAAGCTGCAGACTGAGCTAGAGTTTATGCAGTAGGAGACAGCACACAGCCAAATCAGAGTTTCACAAAAGATCAGCTGAGAGTCACACAGCCAGGGAAGCTTCATTCACACGTGAATCTCTTTGGAGAGCACATCAAAACCCCCTTGCCTGTGATCCTTCAAACACCGCTCAGTCACAAGCAGTTAGGATTACAGCAGGGCCAGGCTCAGCAGGAAAGCAGGCTCAAGCTCAATATTTTGTCATGTCCTCTCTCATTTCAGCTCCCAGAGCAGCAGAGGAAAGTGGAAAGAAAGCATACCTGATAAGTTTGGTTTAATTGCTTTTCTAATTTGGGGCACAAGTGGGTTCCTGTTTTACCAAACAGCTACTAGGTTACCTCACAGCTAATTCCCATGCTTATTCCTGCTTAGCTTCACTTTATTTCAACCTCTTGGTGGATTGATATAAAATCCCATGCAACAGCAGTGTTTGGAGAGTGTGGAGAAGTAGAAGACAGATGCACATTCCTAAAACAGTTGCTAAAATCAAGTACTATCAGGTGCCTAAAAACCACCTCACAAGCCACAAGCCAAATGCAACAGGGTACGAAGCAACCCTGGTTTTGTTTTCTCCAGGTCAGCGGGACACTCACCTGCCATCACAGAGGGAAAGGCTCAGGGACAGCAGTGCCCTGGGTTCACTTCTCTCCCATCACCAGCATGTAAATAGAAAGCCTACAGTGCTCCTGAATCACTTTTTCTCTTCTTTTTGAAGAGGTAACACTATAAACACAAAAATGTGGTGCTTCACTTTACACCAGCAGCTGGGGATTGGCACAGAAAACATCTATTAGTTTTGCAAAGTAAGAAGCCAGACAACATAAAGCACCTGCTGACTAGAAGATCCTAATAAATTTCTCTACCTGATGTTACCTGGTCCCCAAGACACAAGGCTGAGCAAGGCTGCCCATCACCAAGACTGACTGATAGGCTGGGGAGGGATACAAGCACTTTACACCAGCAGCTGGGGGTTGGCACAGAAAACATCTATTAGTTTTGCAAAGTAAGAAGCCAGACAACATAAAGCACCTGCTGACTAGAAGATCCTAATAAATTTCTCTACCTGATGTTACCTGGTCCCCAAGACACAAGGCTGAGCAAGGCTGCCCATCACCAAGACTGACTGATAGGCTGGGGAGGGATACAAGCCTGGCAGCCCTCACCTCTGCACCTCTGCCTGCTGCTTTGCTGTGTCTCCTCTCCCACCCAGTCACCTCTCCCCAAAGCAATCACATCCCCACCGATAGGATCTTACCAGTTCCGTGAGCCCTGAAAGATGCAAAAATGACAGACCCTTGGCAGCAGCCCCAGTCAGGGGACACCGTCCTTCATGGCTGAGCTTCAAGCCTGAAGGTTAAAT
>NW_009617913.1:117647-118153 GCF_000690535.1 Cariama cristata
TCGCATCCCGCTGAGGGACCCTCCCCAGCTCCTAAGGACAGGCATGCTCCCCCAGTGCCAGGCTGCAGCTGCAGTGCCAACAGAGCCTGTAAGATGTTCAAACCTCTCAATCCTCTTGGTTTTGCAAATTTAATATAATCAAATGACTGCAAGACCATGGGAATACCTTTTTCCCCAGTAGGGTTTTCATGTTATGCCATCATTTCCCCAGTGCAGGTTTGGGTATCAGGGTGAGCAGAATGCACAAGGCTCTGGATTTGGCCAAATCCCATTGCTATAACAGTACTGCTGCAGGAAACCGAGATCTCTCCAGAGAGATGCTGCAGACACACTGCGATGGCCAAGTCAAGCCAGCCAAGTCAAGCCAGTTTTCCCCTTGAACTGTACAGTCTGGGAGAGTGGAATTCTGGACAGCTTCATAAAATAAACGTTGTCCTTAATAAGGCTGTATGTATCAGTGGGCTGCATTAATCAGACCTGCTCTGCAAAACACCTTAGTCTAACAT
>NW_009617913.1:118175-119829 GCF_000690535.1 Cariama cristata
GGGGGGGGGCGGGGGGAAGAATCTCCTTGCTTTGAAATCTAGAAGAAAAACTAGCTGGTCTACACTGAAGGCAAAAAGACAGCTTTAAAGAGCAGGCTCTGTGCACAGAGCAGGAGCAGAGAGGACTTCCACAGCTCTAGGAGGACCCATGGCAAAGACAGTGTAACAAACCTGCTTGTACTTACAGCCTTATTCTAAGTGTGTTCTGAGAACAAATCCCACCAACTGAGCCCTGGCAGTAGGAGAACACAGAACAACGACCCCCCAGCAGTCACACTGTGCCTGTGCCTCAGTTTCTACAGCGCTCGGTTCCTGCCAAACGTGACAGCATCCTGCAGCCAGCACTCCAGGGAAGAGCAGGACCTTCCCTGTAAAGACACTGCACAAATCTGCCTTGCCTCTTGCTTTAGTTTGAAAACCAGTCTTATGAATCTTGGAGCATGGAGAGAAAAAAGAAATTGCTGCCTAGAATGTCAGAGTTGTGCTGGGAATATATATTTGCTCCCATTCCACAGGGAGTGAAGATGTTGAGCTAAAAAAACTAGTATTTAGTGGGAGATCAGAGTGATTCTGTGATCAGGGACAGAGCACTGTGATTAAGTACATTTCATAGTCTACCAAGCAGCAAAACACGAAGATGCTTGCCACACAGGCTCTGCATGGCTGAGGAAGGTATCCTGGAAAATGCTTAAGTTTAATGGAATAAAACTACATTTCAAAACCCACCCAGTTGCTCTTGCATGACTGCCTGCTTCCCTTCGTGCACAGGGTACACTCACTCTGTGAGTGAATGTGATTTGTGTTCCATCTCTTGCCCTTTTTGGGACTCCTTTATATTGTTTTTGCAGATTCCTGAATAAGATATTTATTAACACCTGACATCCCCCTTCCTTCCTGCCATTAGCAACCTGCACATGATGGCAGGAGAATGGGCCTCATCACTCTCAGGATCCCATGTCTAGACTACCAAGCACCTCTGTCCTCCCCAAACCAAACGGATTCATTTGCACCAAAAAAAAAAAAAAGCGCGGAGACCTCCCAGCACCACCAACCACATCTGCACATCCACTGAAATAGTTCTCAAATACTGTATTGAACTTCTGAAAAAATATCCCAAGGGACAATTTTCACAAATAAGTGCAGGTCCATACTGAATATTTATTACCAGGCAGCAGATGAGGGGTTCAAACACAGCCAGGTCAATGTTAGTGATTTTATCCACTTCTTTCATTTAGTCATTTCTTTATGAAATCCAGAGTTGCTAGCTACATTAATATCAGTATTCAGAGCTCACATCCTACCCCTCCCCTCAAAACCATCCTAGCATCTGAGAACCCCTGCTGGCAAACACAATAGAATAAGAAAAATAAATAAGTGAAATACCATCTAGTGACACACTAGCAGTGGTTACTTTATGCCTTATTTTTCCTTTTATTTCTATAGTCCTTCCTCTCCATCCTTTTCTCCCTCCTGCTTCACATCTCCACAGCTAAACTAGGAAATATCTATTGAGTGCGCTCCTTAACATGCAATCACTGATTTCCCTGATCTTTTCCTCCACAGGATGGGGCCATGTTTTCCAGATAATTAAAGATACATTCACAGTAACAAGAGGATGTTTTTGGTTTGTGGGTTGTGGGTTTTTTTTAAATAA
>NW_009617914.1:0-3728 GCF_000690535.1 Cariama cristata
CAGCGCTTCCTCCGGCAGCCACCCGCCAGTGCTGCCTGGTTTTACCGCGCTTCTGACACCCTTCGTTTTCAGGCCTCTCCCTGCCCCTGGGGAGGCCACAGACTGGCTTCCTTTCCAGAATGGCAACTGCGCGCCCGAGGAGCAACATGCTTCCCGCGGCTGCAGGCCTGAGAGCACTGGCAAAAGGGAAGTGCCACCAGGGCACAGGCACTCGCTCTGCCAAGCAGGGAGTCCTGTGTGCCTACTGTGAGCCCGTTAGCCTAAGCAGGAGAAGATGTGGTGTGCACCACAACGTACACAGCCTCAGGAGCCACATGCCAAGGTGGAGGCGAAGCCACGGAGGCTTGGCCCTATGTATGCACGGGAGCATTCCGGCACAGTGGTGTGCCTGCAGAGAGAATGTACATGTGAGACTGCAGAGTTAGCATGTGTAAGCACGTGGATCTGTAAGGACGTGTGTGCTTCCTGTGTGCTCAGATGTGCACCAAGGCAATGCCTGCGCAGCACTCCAACAAGAAGAGAAGTTGGTTCAGATTGATGAGTATACACAGTCTGTCTTTGCTAGCATAGGCTCACAGACTTCTGCGTAGAATTTAGGGTAAAAAGAACACAAATGCAAACTAAGCGATCATACAACCCTCCTGTATATAAATATAAACATACATGTGTCAAGCAGCTGAAACATAAACAAGCATATTATGATATGGAGATACACAAACAGCAGAGGAACAGATGGACAAGACCATGAATTCAGTTACCATATTTTCCTGTCAGACACACATATTTATTATTAATCTATTGATATTAACAGTTTACAGCAAATACATGAGCTTTATGTGGCGCACAGATAAACTCAATAAGTACTTATATTTAGAAGATTTACTTAACCATCCAGCCTGAACTGCCTGCGAGAGCAAATTTTTTTTACTTCATCACCTCAGACCAACATAGCAATTTTGGAAGGAGTTACCACCTCCTGTATACAGAAGCGGTAGGGCAATATATTTCCTTCCAAAGAATGGGATACCCTGGAAGAACTAAAAGTAAAGGTAATGGATGCCATCTTATTTGTTTGCAATATCCCCAACACAACATTTTTAAAAAGGCAGTGGCTTTACATAGGGGATGAAGACTGCCATTTTGATTTCCTCCCTCCTTTTTACTCTAGTCCAGATAAAGCCTGTGGGATAGAGTGAGCAGTAGCGTGTGCTCCAAGAGCAAGTGGGCAAGCCCAGATGAAAAAGCTTCCACAGTGTGAAGTGGGGATAGGAGAGAACTGAGAGACAGCAAGCTAGGAATTCGTAGTATTAAATGCAGGGACATTGAGTCTCCTGAGTGGAGTTAGGAATGGACACGCTCTCAGAAAGGACAGAAAGTCAGACTGTTCTTTGGGACTCAGGAGAGAATACGTAGATTTGTTGTAGCCTAGAGGCCACTAAAAATTGTGTTACTAAGAATAAGGACCAATAGCTTGCTCTGCAAACATATAGTGGGAGAGGAAACCTCTATATGTACCTTTTCATTATAATCCGTCTAACTCTTAGTTCATCTTTTTCTAAAACCACCTTGTTTCAATTGAGACTGTAATGAAACATAGCTTTAGAGTTTAGAATTTTTTAAGTGGTTTTGGTATACTCATGATAGGAAAATGGCTCTAAGCAGTTCCATTGCAAAGCTCCGGCTGACTTACAGATCCTGTGACAGTAAGGAAGGTATATGGGCTCATGGTGAACAAGCAAAACTGCTGTCCTTGGTCTGGAAATGACTGAAGTAGAATGGCAAAAAAAGAAAAAGTAGTAAGTAGGAAAGATAAGTCATGTTGCTCAAATAGTGAACAGATGCACAATCATTTCTTTTTGCTGATTAGATAGTCCTCAATTCCCAGTTTCCAGGCACACCTAACCACATTCCTCCTCATGTGCTGGAGTTTCTCATTACCATCTCATCTCCAGTTCTTTGGCATCTCCTGCTTACAAAAAGTCCCAACTTGTCACCAAGGCATAGAAGTGTCAAACTCTTGGAGTCCCACTCCCTCCAACCCTCCAACAATAATACTTACAAAAAACATGCCCTTCTGTTTTGTTTAGATTTTTTGTTTGTTTGTTTTTGTGTTTTGTGGGGTTTTTTTTCTTTTTTTGGTGGTGGTAGGGAGAGGGTATTGCAAAGTCCCATAAGGAAGAACGTGTTGTAGAAACTGTATTTCAAAAGCTATTTGTTTGAACTGAAAATGGTTACTCATAACTGTTACTAGGTAGAAGAAAGCAGTATACAGAATTTAGAAGATGTATTGCAGGCCTGTTCCAACTGAAAAAAATGTTTGAAGCAGAAATAAGGTGTCTCTCAACTTTTACAGCTTCCCTTGTTTCTGTTGTTGACCCTTTTGTCAGGCCAAGTAGTAACCAATACTGGAAGCCTTGCACATTTGTTATGTTAGAGAGACAGACTGATCAGCCTAAGTGTGTCTCCTGTGCCCTTCTCTTGACATAGGAAGATTGTAGAGTGTGCTGTTTCCTTGAGTTCCATGGAAGAAAACCCAACTGTAGGTTAAATATCTTGGAGCAGGCCTGTCAAAAATTTTGCCTGTTTTCAGTGCCCTGTTTGTGGATGCTTCTTTAGTACTACCTTCGTCCTGGATTGCTGCTCCTCTTTCTAACACAGCTAGACAGACAGTTGCCTAGCCCTATATTTTGAGTGAGTGAACCTGTCAAGCTTCTAATCAGGTCTTTTTATATTTTCTGTTGGACTGTGAGGTAGCTTCTGCTGGTTCCAGCTGTTTTGCTGTATAAGTGGGATGTAATTGCGCCTTCCATTTAGCCTGAAGTAAAGGTACTTTATAAAGCCATTAGTTCTGCCCTGCTTTGTAGGATCACTTGATAGTAGACTAAATATTTCCAGTGAAACAAGATCTTGTTAAGAAGAGAAACACTGTGAATTCTCACTGCATCTAAAAAGTTAAGGATGTTTTAGCAAAAATGTCACAGCTTAAAAAAGGTGATTCTTTAAACCACAGTTATTTGCTTACAGTCAGCAATCCAGTAGTCCATAATAACTATCAAATTGAGTTAGAATGATTTTGCTGTAATTTGTTTATGAAACAAAGTAATTTTCTAGCTTTCAAAATGTCATAATTTCATGAAGTATATAATTAGAATGTCACATTTTTGTCTTCCACCCACCTGGATACTATTCTGTTAAAAAAACCCACACCTATGCTTTTGACACAGTATGAAAGGGATTTTGTGTAGGTAATATCCAGATTGATTGAAGGCAAAATCCACACCGCATGACGCTCTTAAGGTTTCCATTAATAATAAACATTAAGGTGGTCAGGTCAAACCTTTTCACAAGGATTGTGAAATATCAAAGAGATATTAAGGCTTTGCTTCACATTCAAGAAACTATGGCACTTGTAAAGACTAAGCTGTGCCTCCTGCAGTAAATTATCAACACTGAGGGTATGATTTTATGTGAATATATTTGGTGGCACTGCTGGGCATACGCAGCCCCTGTCCCAGGTCCCAGTCATTCAGTCCTGCCACTGTGGCACCTTGGTACTGTACTGGCACAGATGCATATGTGGTCACAGTGTGAACCAGTCAGATGGGTGAAATGAACTGACTGAAAAACAAGTGTTCGTACTGCTGAGATCACAGCCTTGACTGACTGCTTTTCTACCTGTTCACGTTCAGTCCTTTCTCTGAGCAACAATTTTTTTAATAAACAGCAGG
>NW_009617914.1:3759-5852 GCF_000690535.1 Cariama cristata
TACAGTGTTGAGCATCTCCTTTGCTTCACTCCCTCATCTCCAGCCCCTTTGGAGTTGTTATTGCACGGTAGTTGCCTTTTCCTTTTTATTCCTTCCCCAAGGCTGCCATTATTTTCTTCTCACTCTGACTGATGGCACCACTGTTGCACCTGCTAGCAGAAAGGGTGCTGAGGCAGCATTAATAAGCTCCTCTTACTCCATCCAGGGCCACTTGAATATCTTTACGTGGTACTTTCCAGCATGATGGCTTCCTGGGGAACAGTGAGTTGCTCTTGTGGAGCCAGAATGATCCCACAAGGCTTGGTTACCCATGCCCCACGCATTTCTGGGGATGTGCTCATAAGTCTACAGTATGGTAGCTCTCACCACTTGGGAATCAGTGCCCCTGTGGTTTGTGCTGGAGGCTAGCTGCATCCCTTCCCAGATGCTGTTGAAATAGATGGTCTTTTCAGCCCACATTTATTACAGGATCTCAGCAGTAGTGTTAGAGTGCTTTCCTCATGCTCAAAAGTTGAAATTGTTGGTTGTACTGTTGGACCACTTCTTAACTCCAGTCCTAATGATTAAAGCAATTTTAGTCTTTTTGTTAGTAATTTATTACTTGCTAAAGGTTCCTTAACAAGTATAGGGTCAGACTATATAGTTTCATCTGGTATAGTTATTAAAAAAAAAAAATAAATCTCTCTGCACTAAAACTAAATCTGGTTACATTCATTCCGATTCAAAACAACTCTCCCCCCTGCCTCCAAGTAAACCCCAGTGCGTGAAGTTATCAGCATGCGCATGCGTGTCAGTAATGTTGCTCCCTGGTGAAGTTTATGAGACCATTTTGAGATTTTCTGCAAACATTAGTCCATGCAAGAATAGGATAGTATTCTTTGGCATTGTTGGTTTTGAAATTCTGATATTATACATACTGTGTATGAAGTAATTAACTATAATTTACTATGATTTACAGTTGAAGGTTGTTTTTTTTTCTGCATGTAAAAGCCAAGGTTTTTACCAAAAGACTGTTCTTTCTTTGACTTACATTTTGCTAAGTGATTCTCGTAGTAAGCAACTCCACACTTTTTCTTTTGCTGTACATTTATTTGCAAGGTACTGAGCTTTACCTTTTTTATACGCCCAGCTTCTGCCAGTGGCCTAGCTGGAGGAGAACTAAAGGAAAGGTCCCTACTATCTTGAATTTAACCACATTTTTTTCTTTCTAACTTCCTATGTATTCTTCTGGAGTGAAGAATTCTTTTTGATTTAGCTTTAATCACTTTTCAGAGGGCATAATCTAAGCTGAAAAAAAATTTTAATATAATTGCATTGAATTATAGTGTTATACAGAAAAAAAAAACTTTTCTTGTATATATTTGATAAGTAAATATTCTGATTTTTATCAGTGTTAGATTTTTCAATGTTTTAAGTGACTATATGATTTCAGTATCTTATCTTTCAGCAGAGCAGAAATAAGAAAAAGATAAACCTAAAAAATATTTTTGCACGTGAATATTTTTTCCCAGTTATATTAACTGATACAATAAAAGGTGTTACCTTTATCCACAAACTTTGCATGATTTCTGTAACTATACAATTGTGAGTATGATTGTCAGATCTCTTAATAAAATTCTAGATTACATCCTCCAGGCTCTCCCTAATGCTGATAATGTTCTAAATATACACATTTATTTTCCAGCTATGACAACTCAAAATTACTGTCAAAACTTGTTGGCTTTTTTCACCTTTGTTATTTAAGGTAGCAGAAATCACTGACTTCCCTCTTATAAGGTTTAACTTCACAAATTCCTTTACTTTCACCTCCATACTACTTTAATTAGAGTTTAAAAAAACGGACACTGGGTTTTATTATGAGAAGGCAACCATTTTGGGCTAGTATTTGACTTCTTCAGTAATTTTGTTAATACAACTGTATGTGCTTATAATTGGTAAAATATTGTTGATAGCCATTACCTTATTGCAGTCCTGATAAATTGCCGTAAACTTTTGATCCATCAGCTTCATTCTTTGCACGGTTGATTGGCTAGACAGACCACCGAAATACTGATGAGGATAGGGCATTTCTGCCGGTTCCCCCAAGGTAATAA
>NW_009617914.1:5883-26150 GCF_000690535.1 Cariama cristata
GATATAATTATATCTTGCTTAAGATAATACCTTTCCAACCACATCTTTCTGGTAATCACCATTTAATTTGGCAGAATCAAACACCTGTAGCTCTAAAAGAGCTGTTTTCCAACTAGTTACAGAGAAGATGGCCTCATTTAATTAATTGCTAATATGAAAATTTGCATTAGATAATTACATTAAGTCAAGACCTCATTTTTACAGCTCACCTGGCATAGGAGCTCTTGCCATATTAAGGAAATGGACTCCTCACAAAGATGTGCTGCTGTTGCTGCTGTGAAGAAACTGGTAGTAAGGCTGGAGGAGTACTTGGGCTCAGTCTCATGAGGGAAGTGGGACAGGGGACACAGGGAGTTGTGCCCATGGTGCTAAAGTATCTTTTTATGAAAATGAGTTCTGTACATTCAAATCAAGGCTTTTTTTTTTTTTTAGTTAATTGATGAAGTAAGGAGGAGCTCTGAAGAACTGTTACACCTGTAGCTGTTACAATGTTACTTTATTAAGAGAATTTGCATTATTATCTTCTCAACTGACAGAAGTATCTTTTTAGTTTTTGTTGGTGGGTGCATGTCTTTGTGTTTGGTTTGTTTTGGGGTTTTTTTGTGTTGTGTTTTTTTTTTGTTAATGAAGAATGTTGGTGTTTATTAAAGACTCATAGAGGGTTTCATAGCTTTAGACATAGCATAAGTGAATGAAGTTAGAGTGTTGTAACAATGCTGAATTCTAGAGAACTACAACAGATAAATGATTAGCATAAGGAAGGATCCTTAAAGGTAAAATAACCAAGTAAGTCAAGTGGGGTTTCTGCCTCAAATATTCCCTTAATCTTTTTGAATTTTTGATAGCTGCTTATGAAAATTGCCATGGGGAAATTCTTGTAATGCTAATGACTATTTCATATCGGCTCCTGCAGGTGGTAAAAGCTTGTGAAGGTTCTCACAAATGTTTCTTCTGTAGTTAAAGTTAGGCTTAAAACCTATTATACATGTCTTCTAGCATGAGATCACTCAACTTATAGTAGCATAATCTTTACATTTTGGTATAATGCTTTGGGCGATCATTTTTATTTGTTACTGGCTTTATTTGGCTAGCAGATATTAATGAGGTATTTGTTTTAAAGTAAACTTCCTTTCAAACTGAAAATTGACCTTTTTCTTTAGTTGTGCAGCATGTTGCAATAAGGGTCCACAATTACCTCTATGCTTTAAATGGAATTGTTTCTTCCTGAAACTTAAGAATGCTGCATTTTGGTTTTATTTCTTCATTTTTATTATTATTTGTGTTGCTGTAGGGTTTGTAGGTATGGGAAGAAAGGCCTGGGTAGAAAAAAGGAGCTCAGATTTGTGTAACTGTACCAGAAGATAAAACTTGGTAACATTTGATGTGTTGCCCTTGGAAACAATGAATGCAGTCTATCCCTGGTTTTTAAGAGGGATGGATTTGAGTGAAGGCACCTTCCAGCAGGCAACCAATAGAAGATTTAAGCACTTTGAGATTTTGAAGTGGAGACTAAAGATATTAGTACCACAAACTTCCAGTGGGTATCTGAGTCTGGATTTATTACACTTGTGTGAATTTATTTCCTCTGGTGAATTCTGAGAGCTGTGAAGGTGTTTGGCATTCCCTCTCCTACAATCTGATTTTGTCATTTTCTGGTCGTGTTGTGCTATGTCTTCTGTCAGATTAAATTTACAGGCATATTACCTTGCTTGACAGAAACATGAACTACATGGATCTTTCAAAGCAAAACTTCCATAAGCAGTAACAGACTGAGATTTCTTTCTTCCTTTTATGTTTTCCTGCTGGTTTGCCCAAATCTTTTAATTTTATTATGATCCTAAATTAATCTTATAAATGTAATTTTCAGCTAGACTTGCTTTGCAATCTACAGTGAAATTGCTGTATCATTTAAGCACTAGTAAACCTAATGAGACTGTATAAAGCTAAAACAGGTTCAGAACATTTTTGTTAGGTGCTTCTGTTATTTACTCTTGACTTACTACTCGACTTTAAGGAAAGATCTTTCTGAAACCATTTTATATGGTTTCTGAGGGAGTTCAGTTATTAACAGATCAGATAATACAATGTATTTCATGGTGCTCTCAGAATCACAGAATGGTTGAGATTGGAAGGGATCTCTGGAGGTCATGTTGTTCAACCTCCTCAAGCAGGGCCACCTAGAGCAGGTTGCCCAGGACCTCCAATACCCCAATGAGGGAGATACCACAACCTCTTTGGTCAGCCTGTGACTGTACTTGGTCACCCTCACAGTGTGTAAACAAAACAAAACCAAAAAAGTTTCCTGATGTTCAGACAGACCTCCAGCATTTCAGTTTGTGTCCATTGCCTCTCATCCTGTCACTGGACACCACTGAAAAGAACCTGGCTCTGCCTTCTTTACACTCTCCCTTCAGGTATTTATATACATTGATAAGATCACCCCTGAACCTTCTCTTCTCCGGGCTGAACAGTCCCAGCGCTCTCAGC
This sequence comes from Cariama cristata, assembly GCF_000690535.1. Taxonomy (NCBI): domain Eukaryota; kingdom Metazoa; phylum Chordata; class Aves; order Cariamiformes; family Cariamidae; genus Cariama; species Cariama cristata. The sequence goes on from NW_009617914.1 coordinate 8,371, forward strand.
ATTTCCTCATGGGAGAGATGCTTCAGTCTCTTGATCATATTTGTGGCCCTTCACCAGACTCTCTCCAGTATGACCATGTCTCTCTTGTACTGAGAGGTCTAGAGCCAGACCCAGCACTCCAGGTGTGGCCTTACCAGTGCTGAGCAGAGGGGAAGGATCACCTACCTTGGCCTACTGACAACACTCTGCTTAATGCAGCTGAGGATGCCATTCACCTTCTTTGCAGTCAGGGCATATTGCTGGCTCATGTTCAACTTGGTGTCCACCAGGACCCCCAGGTCCTTTTCTGCCAAGCTGCTTTCCAGCTGGGTGGCCCCCAGCATATATTGGTGAATGGGGTTGTTCCTCCCCAGGTGCAGGACTTTGCACTTCCCCTTGCTGAACTTCATGAGGTTCCTGTCAGCCCATTTCTCCAGACTGTCGAGGTCACTCTGGATGGCAGCATGACCCTGGTGTCTCAGCCGCACGCCCTAGTTTGTGTCATTTGCAAACTTGCAGAGGGTGCACTCTGTTAAACAGGAGTTTAACATATTAAACAGCTCCTTTAGTCCTTATTCTAATCAATATGATTTGTTTCCCTCTTCTGATGCAAGAGCCAGCATGTTTGCTTTCATCTCTGAATCAAAAAGAAAAGGAGGAGGTGGGCAGAAAATGCATGAGACAACTTGGTAGATTGGATTATAAAGGAGAGATAAGGTTTGGAAGAGAACTAGTGATAGTATGGTGTTACTGTTGATATAATAGACAAGTATACAGACTGAGGAAGCAGGATGCGTGTGGAGTCACCGCTAACAAGATGAGGGGACAGAAGAACTGGGAAGAATGGGATGGAGTGCAGGAGGCAGACCTGAGGTGGAACAAGGCTTGCTGTGGTGGAGTGGAAGGCAGGATTAGCATGGGGACAAAACTGTAGGAGGCTTACAGCCAGAATGAGATACCTGCTAGGGATAAAATGAAATGGAAAGGACAAAATTGTGTAGATCTTGGCACAGAAAAATTCAGGCAGATTTTATAACTGGAAGTAGAGTAAGAGGAGTGCTTTAAGGTTTTGATGGAATGAAATGCCGAGCAGAGGGATGGGTAAACAGTGTGCCGTCATTACTGGAAACTGCTCTTCTGCTATGACCATTTTTTAGGTCACTTTAATCACTGCTTGTGACATGACCTAGTTGGAAGTGTTTGCTGTTACAGAACAGAACGTATGGAGAGTCCCTCCTCACGCTGCGCTGAGCAATTAGGAACCAGATACAGCATCACGTACGTTTTCTGTCTCTTTGTCTCAGAGTGGTTTCTGAGGGATACAGAACAACAGATGTTTGCCTGCTTCAGGAAGAAACGAACATAGACTTAAGAGTTGTAGGAGGAGGTGGTTGACCATCAAGAGAAATGTTGTAATGACTGAGGAAGCATTTATGAAAGGGTAAAGCGTGCTATAAAGCATCTCTGTTTTCCCTGCTACTTGGCAACAGTTGCCACAAGATGTAAAAGCCCTCTGCACAGTTCCAAGAGAGATGATACAGTCTAACATTTTCAAATGTCTTAGTATTATTAATTCCAACTGATAAATAGCAGTTACATTGTATCCTAAAAGTAACTGTATGTCAATAGAGACTGCTTTGAAATGTGGTTTAGGATATAGAGGGAGGAAAAGGCGTAGGGTACTATTTTTAACATTCTAGTCTGGATATTGCTGTTTGCAAAAATTATATAAACCAAGCTGTTTTGTCTGAGCTTTAGGTAGTATATGTATGTGTGTTTATATACAAAGAAAACCCAGGCCTAAAAGTGGAGAGGGGCTCATTTTACTTGTCACTAGAAATTTCAAGCAATGAAATGATGTAAAAGGGTGATGCCTCTTGTCCTTTCACTATGTAGTTCTGACAAGAGGCAGGCACCAACTCCTCTGTACCCTCTGCTTGAATACCTGAAGACGGCAACAAGGTCTACCTTACTCATCTCTTCTTCAGGCTCAACAAGCCCGGTTCTCTCAGCCTGTCCTCATACGTCATGTGCTTCAGCCCCTTAATTTTCTTAGAGGCTCTGGATTTCTTCCAGTATGTCAATGTCTTGTATTGGGTAGCCCAAAACTAGACTGGGTACTCCAGTTGTGGTCTCACAGAATGACTTCCCTGTGACCGCCTGGCAACATTTTTGCTAATTAGGTCCAGGATGTGGTTGGCCTTCTTCACAGCCAAGGCATGCTACTGCCAGGACTCCTGGTCCTTTTCTGCAAAGCTGCTTCCCAGCCTCTACTGGTGCATGGGATTTCTCCATTCCAGGTGCAGAATTTTGCACTTGCCATTGTTGAACTTCATGTGGTTCCTGCCAGTCCATTTCTTCAGCCTGCTGAAGTCCCTCTGGATAGCAGCTGTGCCTTCCAGCATGTTGACTTCTCCTCCAGTTTGGTATCATACACAAGCTGGCTGAGAATGTACTCTGATAATTGTGATTGTTAATAAAGGTGTTACACAATATTTGCCCCAGTTTCAATACCTGAGGGACTTATGCCACTAGTTGTTGACCACCAGTAGGACTTTACACTGCTGATCACAACCCTTTGAACATGCCAGTCCAGGGAAATTTTCATCCTTCTTACTTACCCAGTCCACATCTCTACAATTTGGCTACAAAATATTATGGTAAACTGTCAGAGGCCTTGCTAAAGTCAAGGTAAGTGGCACCCATTACTCTTCCCTTGTCCACAGCGCCAGTTAACTCACCATGGAAGGTAGTCAGGTTGGTCTGGCATGGTTTGCCTTTGGTAAACCCAGTGTGGCTGTTCCTTTTTGTCCTTTGTGTGTTTGAATATGGCTTCTGGGATTACTTGCTCCATAATCTTCCCAGGAATTGAAGTTAGGTTGACTGCTCTATAATTCCCTGGGTCTTCCTTCTTGGAGATGGATGTGATATTTGTGTTTCCAGTCATCAAAAACCTCCCCTGATAGTCCTGACCTTTCAAAAATGAGATGGTGACCTTGCAGTGACATTGGCCACCTCTCTCCACACCTTCAGATACGTCTCATGTCATTCCAAGGATCTGTGTATGTCCAACTGGCTTAAGTGCTCCACTCCCACAGACTGCCACTGGGCTCAGACACATAGAAGACCTAAAGACAAACCTTACTAGGAAGAGAAAAAAAAAAAAATAAAAAAATTTAAGGCAAAACAGGCCTTGAGTACCTGACCCTTATCCATGTCCTTTGTCCCTAGTTTCCCTGCAAGACTGAGCTGTGAGTCTACATTCTTCTCAGCCTTCCCTTTGCTGCCAGCGTGCTTACAGAAGCCCTTCTTGCCTTTCGTATCTCTCACTATTTCCAACTCCCTCTGAGCTTTGGCTTTCCTGACTCCACTCCTGCGTTTTTGGGCCATGTCTGTGTATTCCTCCCAAGTACCCTGTCGCTGCTTCCACCGTCTACATACTTCCTTTTTCGCATTTGAGCTCAGATGGGAGCTCCCTCTTCATCCATTCTAGCTTTCTGCCATGCTTGCTTCACTCCTGCCTATCAGAATGGCCTGTTCCTGTGCACTGAAAAGGGGGTCCATGAGGATCAACCACCTGCCCTGGGCGACTTTGCCCTGCAGGACAGCCTTCTATGGGATCCCACACAGCACGTTCCTAAACAAGCTGAAACATATCCTGAATTCCAGAGTTGTGATTCCAATATTTCCCTTGCTCACTTCTTTCAGGATGTTGAGTTGCAGAATACCATGTTTCCTGCAGCCTAGGCTGCCCTTGACCTTCACATTGCCCAGCTCTTCATCCTTTTACATGAGTAACAGGTTGAATGCCTCTCCTAGTCATCTCATTGATAATCTGCACCAGGAAATTGTCATCAACGTCTTAACACGATTATTCATGAGAAGGATTTGATTTCATGAAATGTCTAGTTCAAAATTACAGACTAAAGAAGTTTGAATAAGTTTCCAAAACTACTGGGTAATTACCCAGACAGAACCGTTTTAAGCTCTCCCACTCCTTATATTAATAGGAGCCACAATATTCCCATGCTGACTATGAAGGGAAAAATCAATATCAGCAAACGTACATTCATATTGATTTATCTTCCCTTTTGGTTTTCTAATTTAGTAAAGGCTACTAATGCAACATTACATAAAGATTCTCAGGACAGTAAAAAGGCTAACAAGATCAGGTATCACTGTTCTGTGAAAGTGAACTGGCTTTGCTGTACATGGGCAACTCAATGGTTGACTTGTACAGGAAGGCCAGCATATACTTTTAAGCCGTATATCAGAGCGCATTATTCCAGGGAAGTGGACTAAGAGGTGCCATCAAGATGACTTTTTGGAATGTAGGGCCAGCATGCTGTTAGGATATGCATGTTAGAGAGGACAGGTCCAAGGAGTCAAATAGTAAGAATTTTTTTTTCCACATAGTATTCCAAGAAATGTTGTACATGTATTTGAATGTCCCATTATACATGTCTGTTCAGAGCAGTTAGTAACCTTTGTCAAACTAGGTTAGAAAAGGGTTTTCTGGTCATGTGCAAGTTCTTATGTAAATATTTGATTTTTAAGATATTATTTCATGTGTTGTATGAGGAAAAAGGAATGTGTTATGAAAATTATCAGTTTGCTTCACTTACTCATTCTAAACAAAGTGAAGGGAAGCAAATGAAGGGGAGAAATATTTTTATGATTTGAAAATTGAAGTTTGTCCAGAACACCAGAGAGTTATCTTGCGGGAAAATAAGTCAACTATACATGTACATGTTATATACTTAGAGATGAAATTAGGACATGATATAGTGCAAGCTATTACATGTCTGAAAGGATATAAAGCTTCAGGGAAAAAAAAAAAGTTAATTTCCCAGACAGTGTACACTTAAAACAGCCATATCAATCTTTTAACACTGTTTCTTGCACTGAATATTAAATCTCAACATATTCAACTTTATAGTGAAATTGTATACTCCTTGTTATGTTACAAATGTGAAAGTGCAACAAGTTATAAAATGGGAACAGCATTATTTGTATTCTTGCTGCGCATCCTCTATATGTATAGATTCATGACTGGAAGTAGTTCCCCCACCCCTTTTTGAGGATGGGACATTCATGAGGATACTGTCAAAAAGTAGGACATTTCCTTATCCTATCAAAGGACAAGGAAAACAGGAGATTACTGAAAAATAAGACTGAATAATTAGGTCATTGAAGGCCCAGGCTCATAGAGTATTTGTTGTCCAAGAAGAACAGCTAATAATCTGGAGCTGAAAAATCACATTTTCGGGGTGACTGTAAATGTTGAGTTCTGTCTCCCAAGCCCCAAATTCCTGATTTTTTCAGCTTTTAATGAATTTGGCCATCAAGGCATTCTACTAGAGATGTAAATGTAAGAACAGTCTTTGTCCCACTATAACTGATGGAAAATTAATTTTCATTAGTTACTTTCATTGGACCATCAACAAGTTCTTGCTTATGAAAAAGGATTACATCTTGATTTGGAGTTCCAAATGGTAAGGTGGCTATGTCCAAATGGTCATGATATCAAAACCAACTATTCTTAGACTGCTCTTTCCCAGTTGTCCATCAGCAAAGACTGTGAGTCCTGCCTAGATCTACAGTAACAGTAGTCTGGTTCAGTATAGAGATGTGCCTTTTTCCTAGCGGCAAAGATTTTACTGCTAATACAACTTCTTTACTCAGTCCTTTGGTTCCAAAGGTAGAGAAGATAATATCACAGAAGCAAGGTATTCCAGTGGTCCTGTTAGAAAGTAGTACTTGAACGTAATTTAAATATTGTAACACACAACTCCATGGAAACAAAATTATGAAGTTACTTAGCCAGGCTTAATTCTTCTTTCTTTCACATAGTCTTTTGGATATAATTTTCTTGTTATGCATCTCCTGAAACACACACTTTAAGCCACCTCCAAATTTAAATATATGGAATGTTATTACTGCACAGTTTATTAAAACAGCTAAAACATTTCTGTTCATAGCCCTTATTTTGCCATTTGAAAAACAGGAGTAACTGATAACAAGTGTAGTTAATCACACTGTTACGTCAGCCCTGGAGAGAAAACAGGGACTATACCTGCAGAAGATGTGGAAGCTACTCTGAGCCGAAGAGTGCTAGAGATCCAGGTGTGGACTTCTAGTCTAGCTTCTGAGCTCAGTGGCTCTTGTGCTCTGGGATGTTTCTGGCCCTATAGATTGTTCTTTTTCTATACTGAGCATATGGATGCCACAATTCTTGTATGGAACTTTAATTTGACAAGATTCAAGCCATGTATATGACAGAGTGCCTTGAAATCTGGGCAGTTTTACTTGTCAGATTGCAAGTCCTATCTCTGAAGCATTTATTACCCATTTTCATGGGGAATTTCTAGTATATGCATTATTGAATATTGTAAGAAGAACTTTTTACCCCTCTCTTAGAAATTACTTCTTTTTTTTTCCCAGAAACTTGCAGAATAAATTCAACCTGCAACCTGAGAAGTTAAAATCCAAACAGTTAAAACTTTGCTATAAAAAAACTGGAAAGAATGTCTTGTAGTAGTGTTGTCTTATACTTATGTTGTGTAAAAGAGGGTTATTTTTAAATGAAAATCAAATTACAGGGTACCATTTAGTAACACATTTAGTTCATGTGTACTGACATGGATTTTAATTTTTTTGTCTACAAGATCTCAAATAACTTCACAAATACTATCTCAGTGAGATGCAGAAATGCTATATTCATTTTATTTTAAAAATAAAAATAGGGGGGGAAAAGCTGCAATTGGTCAATATGAGTGAAGAGGCAAGACACATTTAAGGTTAGAGATGAAATAATTTACCAAGTCCTTCCTGTTAACTTTTAAAACTGCAACTCTTCCTTCTGAAATGATCTTCAGGAAAAACTCAGTAGTTCCACCTTTGTTTGGGACAGCTGCATTATTCGCTGAAGTCAATATGACTCTTTGACTTCAGTAAGTTTTGAATTAGGTCTCTTATTGTTGCTTGCACAGGGACAAAATCTTGCTTAGTGACAAGAATCTACAAATTTTTTTACCTCCTATGTTCCTTTGTAGGTAATGCTCTGCATGTTCAGCCAAGGTGCCTGGTCAGTGAATCAACAAGTATTTTAGACATTTACTTCCATCATTTTGGTCTGGTTAGTGCAAAACCATGAACACCTGTGACACCTGGTTGTCTAGAAAACCACTTGTCAACACACAGACTAACTTGGAATTAATTCTGGATACCTCCTAATAGAGGACTCCCTTGGTGCCCTTTCTGTAAATAAAGTCTATTGGTTGTAATTTAAATGGACACTATCAAGCAAAAATTTGTATGGGGGAAATTTTTAATGTATTTTAGCCATAGGCCTGCATCTTTTAGAAATAATTAAAAAAAGTCAACACTGATACTATTTGTTTATATTTTGCTTTTCATTCTTATAATGGTCAGCATCATTCTTCATTTGTAATCACTTCCACCTTTTATTTAATGCACTAGTCAGCAGTTCTTCACCTCATGTAGCTTGGTGAAGTTATTAACCTCTTTACAACCAAGAATTTGCCCATATTAATGGAATACCTCTGAAGTTACCCAATAAATCATCTGTGTGGACAGTTTTCTGCTGATGATAAAATAATAAGAAATTTTTTCAAAAATATTTCCAGTATTGAGAAAGTTTGCCAGTAGAAATATTGCCGGTATTGCATGTAAATGATGCAGTTTCCCTCACTGAGACGTTAGTGAATTATTAGGGGCTGTGAGGATGCTGTTTTTCCCAGATCATCCTCAGGCATCTTCGGAGGTTTTTAGGATGTATGTTACTTTCCTGAAAAACTTATCTTCTGCTCATTAGTTTTCTAATCTGAGGAAGGGAGGTCTACTTGCATGTAGCTTTCCCCTGTCACTGTTTATCCAAATGACCAGGTGATATTAGCAAAATATATGAAACAGAAAAGTCAAAATTCAGTCTCAGAGAGTGAGATGAATTGATGGATGGGTGGGAAAAGTAATACAAAGAAATTGCGATGCGCACTGCATCCTGTCATGAGGAAATCTGCCTGAAGATTAAAAGTGTTTGCAGCCTTGTGTTCTCCTGGATCTTTCATTACTTCCAAGAGTCAATAAAACTTTTACTGCAAACCAAATCTTTTCCACCTGAGGTTAGCAGGAAGGCTGCATGTCCTCATGTGAAACTTAGTCATAGAAAGCCACGTGCATGCCATGATTAGGTTTCATTCTTGTAACTGTGTCTCCCTGGTGCTTTCTTTCACTGTAAAATGTGGAGGCCAGAATCTTTGGGGAGAGGAACATAGAGCATAGAAGCAAGAGAAAGATTTATTTGATTTATAGTGTTACAAGAGGCTAACAATCTTGGGGCTATACCTAGGCAGAGATACAACCAGAAGTTAGCAGGGAGATGTCAAGTGTTTCTCTCCATTTCTTCAAGTTTCAATAATAAATTACCCTGCACTTACAAATCTACTCCTCCCACCCCCAGCTGGGAACACACTGGCTTCCACAGTGCCTCACAGATGGAGGGGAAAGACAGGAAGATGTCAGTACAAACATCCTTACTAACTGTATGTGGTGACTGGGAAGTAAAGGGTGGAGGACATGATAGGTTCGCTAAGTCAAGATATGTCTTGAAACCAACATTAAGGAAGAAATTGTCTTTCTCTTTTTATGGTACTTTAAATGTGATCTGAACTCAGAAAGCTAAGTAGGGATAAGAATGAATAAGAAGAAAGTATACAGAAGATGCAATGCATTGTGATACTTTAAATAGTGTGAAGTACTGAAGAAACAAAAATAAAATGTTGTGCATTCTTTTTTCCTTTATTTTTTTCTTGGATGGGCGAAAGAAGGGACAGCTGGTACATTTCTTTTATTCAAATACGGTGTATTTTAAGATATACTCTGGTTTATCCTTTGGAACTTGAACAGTTTTCATGTGTTTAGTAAGCCACTGAATAAAAGAAAGTATCTATGATAACAAAGGTCTTGAGTAATTCTGAGGTCATTGATCTTTCCCTGATTATTCAACAGTCGTTGTCACTTGGGTATTAAGGATGATGACGCTCTCTTCCTCAATGTTTTGTTATTACAAGAGTAAATGATTCAGGAGCACTTTCTTTATGTACCACTTGTAGTAACTTCCATGTGTTGGCCTTTCATAGGCTGACATTTTACTCGGTGAGTTCATGATTATCCAGTAGTTTGCCCCCCACCTTATAACTCATGGCTCACTTGGTGGGCATTTTCCTTCCAGAGCTGAAGATATTTTACTTAGAGAGGGGAGTGCTTTTTGCTTTGTCAGATATTCTGTGTCACAGATAGCTGCAGGTAAGTGGTACCCCCAGTCCCTCCTGGAATCATTTCTTACATTCAGAAGAAATAAGGTAGTGGAAAATATCTTTGTTCCCACCCTGCTGTATGCATGTTTTCTGGTGGGAGATGATAATTCAATTGGTGATGCATTCATGATATGCGTTGTAGTTTTTCAGGTCTAGTTCTGCCAGATGTGCAGACCATAACAGGTCAAATGCAATCTTTTACTTTTGCCTACAAAGAGCTGAATTTGGCTCGACATTAGTAGTAATTGTTAAAGTTACAAAACAAGTTTTTTCCTTTCTTTTAACCTTATACAAAGGAGAGGGCTGTTAGTGTTGCAAAATAATTGAGTCAGAGCCTGTTGCAATCAAAAGATGATTAGTTTCTTGTGTTTATGTGTGTTCTGATGTGAACCAATCTATTATGTCTGTTTTGTGTTCCTAGGGATGCACTATTTTTATGTGGAACTTGCAAAAGCAGACACAGTTCACTGATGTTTATTAGTGACCTTGTCTTGTCCTCTGAATTATGGATAGTCTGCTTTGAAGATGGGGAAATGCTACTAGCAGTCATTATGTGGATGTTCGGGTTTTTTGTAGTTGTTTAACCTCTCCAAGGCCCTATTGCAGTTCTAGATGTAAAAAAAAGAGAAACTGAATTATGGGTGTTTAAAGCTGAAATATTTATAGAAGCAGTTTTTTATTTAAAAATAGCATTTGTGCCTGAGAAGATCAGATGTACCACTTCAGTATGAAAAACAAAACCAGATTTTAGTTGATATTATTAATAGAAATTGCATGAAATTTGATAACGTAATTTAGCTGAGAGTATTTTCTTCCAGTCTAGGTTTTGGAGTGTTTTTGTGTTACTAAATGTTACAAAGAAAAAAAAATATTTTTTAGTCTATATTTTTTATAGCTAGAGGTTACAAAGACAAATAGTTGAATTACTGTTTATTAAAGAAGAGAATATACCAAGTATCAGAACTTAAGCCATAGAAATCAGATCTTTCAAATTAAAACAGAGGCAAGTGGTATTAGAAAAATAATTTTGCTTACTATGGGAAGATGAGATTCCCATCTATCACCAACAAAGTGCTACGAATTAAGATGAAAATGTGTCCTAGAAATAGATTAAAATTAAAACCTGGATTATTTAAGATTAAAAGTTTCCTTAGTTGCCTGTGAGGGAAGCTTATGTGGACTTTCAAAATCCATCCTTATTAAAAATGAAAAGCAACAGTATGTGGAATCCTGAAGTTATTATTGATTTCAAGTCACTATTAAGGTTGATTAACATTTTACCTGAATGAATGTCAAGTACTGCAGGATGTGGCCCAGCTGATTTTAAGGTAGTGGCAATCATTAGTGCTTTGGTATCAAAAGTGTATCCAAATTTGGGTCATTTGGAAATGCTTCGTGATTTGAGAAATCATATACTGATGCAACTGAAAGAGTAAAAAAGTATCTGATGTTTCTCTTTAAGGCTCAGGTAAAGAGTGTAACGTACTGTGGTGTTTTTCAGCTCAATGAAAGAAACTCTTCCACGTTCTTTGTAAAATGCTAAATTGTGATAGGGAGTGAAATAAATGACTGTTGTGAGTTACTGCTTTGACTTTTCAAATACTATCTTAGAGCACACTTGGGCAGGAGGGGAAGTGCCCTTGGAGCAATGATACACAACTCCAAATCAAAAATGTAAATTTGAATACATTTTGAAGAGAGGTTTTGCTCCACTTTCTTCAATATTTAAAAATTATCCCAGTACAGTGACAACTCTCTCAAAAATTCAAAGAAAAAAGTCTGCCTAAAACTTTGGATACCAGCTATAGAAAGCAAAGCCTGTCTGAACAAAGAGAAATTCCTGCTTCTTGTTTCCTTAGAATGACAGATTTCCTTTGCTTTGCAGCCTTCTCCCCAAAACCAGCATGGAGCAGCACTCTTGATTAGTCAAGAGAAGGCAGCATGCAACCATTAATATTAACTGTATCACATCATACCATCTGGCTCCACCAGCTTGGAAATGATGGCCTGTATTCTTTAGTCATGGCTGACAGGAAACAGCAAATTAATTGGAAGTACAATTGTGATTTACCTTTTACCTCTTACTCTTGACTCCCTGTGGACTACCATTCATTTTGCCTTTGAAAGACCTAAACTGTATGGGTTGATCTATTAAGAAGAGAATATTTGTTGTATACTAGAGCACGAAGTATATAAAGAAAAACAAATAGTAGGTGGAAGCTGGTGTAGAACTTAAATTTTCTTTTAAGAAAGACATAAGTATTTTCTTTTAAACTATAGAGTTGGACAAATTACTCTTCTGCAAGGGTCCATTTAACATTTATTCTCAAAGGTATTTATGGACAGAGACAGGAATGTTAGCATGTAAGAATACTGCTAGGCAGCCACCTACTCACATTTTTATTTCCTAACACATTATTGACCTGATACTCTTGCTTTATTTGAAAATACATTTGGTCTTTCCTCCGTAAGTATGGTTTTGCTACAAGCAAAGTTTCCAATATCCCTGTAATTTAGTCTGGTTGAATCTGAGCATAATGAGCAAGATCTTATTCACGGTCTTCATAGATGCTCTAAAAATTAATTAGCCCATGCTTTCCAATGCTTTAAAGAGTTAAAAATGCTATGTAAGCATTATAATTCGGTTCTTCACTCTAGTGTAGTCCAGCTTTTAATTGCTCTGCTTGCCATATTACCAGGAATTGAACTCTTGCAAAATAAGCAAAATCAGTCATAGTTACTAGTGGAATGAGACTTCAAGTAGAATTTAGGGTGCTACCAGATGTAGTAAAGCTAGTGAGCAGATTGCATTCTTCTCCTGAAATAAGTACTGAGCCAACAAAACTCTACGCTTTGGGTTTCAGTGTGCTGCCTAATATGCTGCCTTTCTGTAACTGTTACATACATTTGATAGCTCAACAATTTATGGTCATTATAGGTCTCACTGAACCTTTTCGTAAAGCTTAGAGGACCAAGCTAATTTCCTGTTCTTATAATTGCATTCTGACCAAGATCTTACAATAGCTAAATAATTTCACATGTCGTTTTTCAATTCCAGTCTCAAAGTATGGTGCAGTGTCAATTCAAAATGAAGCTTTAACTCAAATGTCAATTCTATCTTTGTGACTAGTAAAATTATTTTTAAATAATTTTTGTGTGCTCTGAAGTTTTTTGGATGCAAGGCACACTGAATATTGTTAGTGACTGTATTTGATGCTGCTGCGCACTATGGGAGCTTTATCTCAAGGACTGAGAAACTTAGAACATGGGGAGTCACAAGTATGTTCTTAACTAGTGCCAGAACATCAGCTCAAGCTGATTTCTCCTTTGTGTCACTCTTAGGGCAAGAGTGTGATTCATCACTTCCATTTTGCTGAATGCTGAAGTGCAGATGCATCTTTATGGGTTAGATTTTACTTCCATTGAAGACTAAATGGCACCCTGATCTCATTTGTAATAGTGTAAGTTGGGAGTAATTTGGTAAAACTGATTGATGTACATCAGTGTAATTCTTGTGTGAGATATTGTCAGATTCAACAGCTTCACTGGAAATAGGTTTGGTCTTGGCAAATGCGTATATTTAGTTCCCTTGAAAAATACATGGATTTCCCATGCACTGGGGAGCACATCTGGATTCCGATTGATATTCACCAGTAGAATATTTGTAAAATAAATCCACTGAACATGTTTAAGCCATGTGTTCTTCCTGTGTGAAAGTTCAGGCATGATGTAGCTTTCAATGAATGATTAGACTTGACCACCAGCTCGCTTCCATTTTGACAATAATACCATCTGCCATTCTTTCATGGTGTGCTTGTTCCTCTATCTTTGTAACTCTCTTGATGACTACACTGTTTTGATATGCTGGGCCAGTTAAGCTGCAAAAATCTAGTTTAAAAATAGCTGTATGATTTTTAAATGATTTTTAAAAACTGGAGGAACACAGAAGAAAAAATTGTTTGTATATGGTTATAGATCTATTTCTGAAGTTCTATTTCTGGTAAACTGAAGCTATCTGATACACTAGAGCGGCACAAAAAGGGAGATTTATGTAAGTATAGATACGATGTGATTTCGGGCTGTGGTCAGGATGATCTTACTGGCATGTCTTTGGGCCACTGGGCCAAGCAGAGTTTGTTTTGATTTTTTGTTTCTTTGTTTTCTCTGTAGCATTCTTCTATCAACCTGTTTTATTTTGGGAACAGAATTTCCTTTCTGGTTTCTTCCTTCTTCAATTAATTGATGTCTTTCACTTCTAGACATCAGTTAGGCTGCAAAACAGCAGTACAGTAATGTACAGCTAAATACAGATATTCAAAATGTAAAATCTGTCAGTCCATCCCCTGGGCACAAGTCTATGCCTATTCCTGTTAGAACAACAGTCATGTGTCTTATTAAATCAGGTACTCTTTGTGCAGCTCATGTACTGTGAATTTGCTCTGCTGTATACTGCATAAGCTCCACTGTTGTGCTTGTGCTGATAAGAGTTCCTTCCTCAGGCTGCAGTGAAAACCAGGCACCCTTGTTGTGCATGGTAGCAATTGCCAAAACCGCTACAGACTTGAATGGAAGAGAAATGGAATCAGAGGCATGTAATAGTCCCATATTACTTAAATATTCATTTTCTACATTCTTAAACTCTACCAACCTGGAACTTGCAGACTACACTTTTCCTTTGGGATTGACAGGAAGCACTGACCAGTAGAAAGCTCAGAATGTCAATACTTCCATTTTCCTGTCTTCCTCCAAAGTTCAAGCTGTGTTTCTTCAGGAGATGGCAGCAGATGATACAGTAATTGTAAAAGTCAGAGACTCTCCTACGAGACTGAAGAGGGGGGAAAAAAATCCTTATTTCTGTCCAACAGTTACTCAGTTAAATAACAGAATGATCAAGCCTGTTGCATTATGATGATACAGATGGAACTGAGCAAGATTTTGAGCCTTTTGTGTTCCTTTGATGTGAGAGAAGTACCCTCCAGACTACAGGAAGATGGTGAGGTACAGTTGAAAGTGAATGAACAGGTTTTTTTCACCTGTTCTTATTTCATAATTGCAATATATTAATACACATTTTATACTGATTACAATAAAAGAAACACCAGCAAAGTTTCATATAGATTTTGGCATTTTTACCCCTTTCAGTCTGAGAAACAGAACAGCTTGTGTTGGAAGGGACCTTGGGATGTCACCTGCTCCAACCACCTGCTTGAAGCAGGGACCAGGTTGCTTAGGGTTTTCTCCAGTTGACTCTGAAAACCTCCAAGACATGCCCTTCTGAGAAACTTCGTCCAGTGCCTGACAGCTCTCAGGGTGAAAAAAGTTTTCTTTATGTCAAGTTTGACCATCCTGTGTTTTAGTTTATGACCATTGTCAATTGTATCTGTTGTAAAAAGCCTGGCTTTGTTTTGGTCTGGAAGTCTAGAAGAAGAAACTAAGGAACTGAATAGAGAGAATTCTTCAGGGATTTAGTCATTAAGGAGCTAGGTCTGAAATATTCATATTGCCTTCACTCACCCAATCTTCTTCTGAAGTCAGAAGACTCAAACTGTCGTATGGAAACACAAGTAAATGAGATAGAAAGGACATCTCCTGAAGAGGCAATGGGAGAGCAAAGTGGGAAGTGTGTCCTCTTCTGTTCTCTTTACAGCTTGTTGCTTGTGAAACATGGGGTCAGACATTTATTTTGTTTTTCCCAATTTGTAAGATTACTTATGATAAGTATTGTTATATTTTATCAATTTATTGGTTTAATCTCCAAAAGTCTGGATCAGGATTAAGGCTTCAGTTCTTTATAACTCATGTTTTTTCTGATTTAAGAAAACAATGCAGAAAGGTGAGAAGGACAGGACAGGAAGGAGGGATAACAGCAAGGAATTAAATGAAGCAATTGCATATGCTTGCTATAGGTGTAATTGGCATGAGCTTTCCATTCTCTTGATTTTGTTTTTTCTTATTTAAAAATGATTAGTTTTTCTTCCCATGGTGTAAAAGGGGAAATTAAAGACTGAAAAATTCCATAGTGCTCTGAAAAAGGGTGAGTTATGAATTATAGATGAAGCAGCCTTAACCGGTGATGTAACCTATTCTGAAACCTACCTATTTTGTTACTTTGCAGAATAGCGTAGTCTTGATTAGCTGCTGAGAAGGCAACAGGCTTTCCCTTCAGTCTAAAACTATTACTATTTTAAGTTCCAGCAAAAGGTGGTTTTCCTCTAGTTCTTGCTTACTCTCACCCTAAATCAGAGAATATTAAACCTGATCTGTAAAGTTTACTTCTTGTGATGCATTTCTTTTAGACAAAACTGCTGCCTTTTTCTTTTTTTTTTTTTTTTCCTTTTTCTTCTTGTGTGTGTGTTAGGAGCTTAGCTTGGTCATTCTTGGTCTCATGGAATTCTTGAGAGGCAGCTCTTATAAACTAGTGTACACATCAATGGCATTATGAAATAACTGAACTCTTAACTATTTATGTTAAGGAAATACAAATATTTTCTTCAGAACATGTGGAACTAGTGAGTAAAGATTTTAGAGTTGTTTATTTGTTTCATTTTGCTTGTCTGCATGTTTAAGCAAAGGTGGGAAGAAATTAAAGGAGACAAACTGTTCTGATTGCATGCTGGAGAGGTAGTTTAAATAACAGTATAACATTTTATAACATTTTTCTCAGCTTCTAAAGCTACAGATTTTTTTCAGAAACTGCAACCAAATGAACATTCCTTACACTATATGGATTCAAAACCAACCTTACTGTATTATCCCCCCAATGAAATAATGCTCTTAACTTTGCTGTCTGTCACTTCACCTATTTCACTGCTTCTGTTCCGTCAAGGTTCCACTGCAGCTAAAAAAGCTTTGGAGGGCACATATTCAGGAAACCACCCATTACATATTGCTACAAGTATTTGGAATATTCTGCAGCAGTCATGAAGTTCACAAACAGTGACAGCCACACAACCATTTTTAAATTAAAGCTATTTGAATAACTGTTGCGTGCAAGCTCAAATCCATGCAATTGGAGTGGATTTAATTTATACAGTATTCAGGAAGCTTTCCAGGATGCCCTAATATCTCTTCAGCAAAATACACTTTGAAACACTTTTTTTCACACTTCCAGAACTTCTGTAACACTTTATTAAAGTTCCACTAAATAAGCTTTTGGATGTCCTAGGAGAATGATTAGTCAAGATGGAACCGTAATGAAATATACAGCTTTAAAGTTGATGATGTAACCAATTCAATTAGGATCTGTGTAGCATTTGCTTGTGGTGTTTTGATGATGATTTTTATGGAAATAGCTATTTTGAGGAATCTATTCAAACTAATTTTGTTTTAAAGTGCAGTTTACAAAGAAGGGCTTTAGATCACTTGAATGCAAGGTTTAGGTAGTACTGAGATAACCCTGGACTGACTATAGTCTGTAACCATACAATTCTGGAAAGTGGGATTGAAATGTGGAAGTTGTCTTTAACTTAGCACCCATTTGAATTGATCACAAAATCATTTGTGGGCAAGGTCATGGAACAGATCATCTTGAGTGCCATTACACGGCACATGCAGGAAAATCAGGGGATCAGGGCCAGCCAACATGGATTTATGAAAGGAAGATCATGCCTGACCAATCTGGTTTCCTTTTATGACAAGGTGACCTGCTCGGTAGATGAGGGAAAGGCTGTGGATGTTGTCTACCTAGACTTTAGTAAGGCCTTCGACATGGTCTCCCAGAGCATCCTCTTAAATAAATTGTCTGCTCACAGCTTAGACAAGTAGACTGTTCAATGGGTAAAACACTGGCTGGATGGCCGGGCCCAGAGAGTTGTGGTCAACGGAGCCAAATCCAGTTGGCAGCTGGTTACTAGTGGTGTTCCCCAGGGCTCAGTTTTGGGGCTGGTGCTGTTCAACATCTTTATAGACAATCTGGATGTGGGCATGGAGGGCACCCTCAGTAAATGTGCAGATGACACCAAGTTAGGTGGGAGAGTTGATCTGCTGGAGGGTAGGGAGGCTCTACAGAGGGACCTGGGCAGGCAGGATCGATGGGCTGAGACCAACAACACGAAGTTCAACAAGGACAAGTGCTGGATCCTGCACTTTGGCCACAAAAACCCCAGGCAGCGTTACAGGCTAGGGGAGTAGTGGTTCCATAGTGGTCAAGCAGAAAAAGACCTGGGGGTGTTGGTCGACAGCCAGCTGAACATGAGCCAGCAGTGTGCCCACGTGGCCAAGAAGGCCAATGGCATCCTGGCTTGTGTCAGTGTGGCCAGCAGGACTAGGGATGTGAGTGTCCCCCTGTGCTTGGTGCTGGTGAGGCCACACCTCGAGTACTGTGTTCAGTTCTGGGCCCCGCACTTCAAGAAAGACCTTGAGGTGCTGGAATGAGTCCACAGAAGGGCAACGAAGTTGGTGAAGGGTATGGAGAGTAAGTCTTGTGAAGAGCGGCTGGGGGGGCTGGGGGTGGTTAGGCTGGCG
>NW_009617914.1:26284-32990 GCF_000690535.1 Cariama cristata
GTTCAGAAATGAGGAGGCCTTTCTTCACAGAAAGGGTCACAGAATCATAGAATCATTTGGGCTGGAAGGGACCTTTAGAGGTCATCTAGTCCAACCCCCAATTAGGAGGACATTAGGCATTGGAATGGGCTGCCCAGGGAGGTGGTGGAGTCACCATCCCTGGAGGTGTTTAAGAAAAGACTGGATGCGGCACTTAGTGCCATGGTCTAGTTAACAGGGTGGTGTTAGGGCAAAGGTTGGACTCGATGATCCCAGAGGCCTCTTCCAACCAAACCCATTCTGTGATTATTCAGCTAAACACAATTACCAGTCATTTCAACAGAAGGCAGTGGGAGAACTGCAAGTTGTAGAACAGATTTTAAGATTACATGAAATAAAGGTGCTGCAGTTGAAACGGAGGCTGATTGCTGGGTAAATTGTGATTTTCTCCATTTTGGAAGGAAATAATCGTGAAAAAATCCAGAACACAGCAAAGATTCCATTACAAGCAGATATGCTTACTAAGAAGTTTAGTCCTTCAGTAAAGAAAGACCCATTGTTCAAAATGAAATGTTGACATTGTGTGTAAGGCAAATATCACAGTAACTGACTATACTAATGAATTAATCTAATCATCTTTCTTGCAAATGATACATAAGATCGTGTACTTTTAGACCATTTTATCTCATTAGTGATTGTTGTAGATACTCCAAAATCTCTCAGAATTCCAAATTGTTGGCTTCCTTGAGTTTGTCAATAATTTCCTATGTTGACAAAGCAGATTTAGAAGTTCCAAGACTTCAAATGCCAAAAGAGAAGGAAGGAACTTGGTCTTATAGCCCTTACATTTAATTCGGTTTTGTTTCCTGAGCTAAGTTTATGACTTTTATACTTGGAATTGGTTGTACTAGCTAAATATATTTTTCTGCATTGCCTTGTTATTTTGACTTTGTGTAGTTTTTGTTGTTTAATAATTAAGATTAGATCCACTGAGGTTTCCAAATGCCAACAACCTGTAATCCTTCTAGTCACTGTAAAGTCTTTTTCAACAACTTGCAAAAATTTACTCTTTGAAGAATCCATCCCTTCCAAAAAAAGTCCATCTTTATACCTACCCTAAATCCCAACTTATGTGTGGTACTTATTTATGAACAAGATACGAACTACATATTCCTGAGTATTTTGTAGAACTATGTTAGAAGATTAGAATGGTAATAATTTCTTCATTTTTGTTGTGTAAGCAGTGGCAAGTATCTAAGATACCCTTAACAGTTTGCATGGTGATTTTTCTTGCCAAAGTGAATGGATTAAAAATTCATTTTTCCTTTTAGATCTCCTTGTAGACATTATTAGTCATGTCTTTTGTTTGATTGATGATTTTAGACTATTATTAACAGTAATTATTTTGCTTTTTTATCTTTTTTTTTTTTTTTAAATTGGTAGTAGCTAATGATGAACTGCTGAGTTTAAACCTGTTTGTATCAGTACATATCCAGTCTAGATAGGCCCAATTATTTCTTATCTAAAATAGAAACAATGCAACAGTTTTTGTTAAGTTCAGGTCTTTCCCTTAAACTTTTATGGCAGAGTCAACAATTGACCTTTTCCCTTCTTGAGGAACAGGGACTACTTCTGTATTGAAATTCTGCAAAGGTGTTAGACGTTCCTCAGTGCACTAATTAGCACTGTGGCCGGCTGTCTGTGATGGTGATGGCATAGTGAAAACTGCCACAAGTCCTCTTCAAGTCTGATAAGCATACCTGCATTTATATTTCACTTGGGACAAATGTCTATTGTGTTGTTTCAGTGTGTTCAAGCATTTGTTTACTGCTACGCTTCAAATTTGTGGATGAATTCATACAATGCTACATAGTTATCACTGAACACTAATCACCTCTTTACAAGGATAAATGGCAAGCTCTTTCATTGCTGCAGTTGGAATTTAAAACACCACCACTTCCACCACCCATTGAAATCATAGATCACAGCTGAATGCCAAGATAGCTAGCAAGCTTTGAATAAAATCACACTTTCAGATATCCGGATTACTTTCTAGAAGCTTCTGCAGTCTAGAAGATCAAAACCTACTTAAAATCTATCAACTTCATCTACTTCCTTCTCTTCTGTGACTAATGACAGTTTAGTCTAATTACTAACTACTTTCCTATCCAGTTGTCAATTATTTCATTCTTTTTTTTCCCTTTAGAGCTAATATTTTCTATTTTTTACCAATACTAGGCCTTAATCTGCTTTAGTAGACCATACAAATATCTTGATAAATCTTATCATTTCCTTCTAACTGTTTGTAGTTGGTTGTTGACATTTGAATGTAAATATAAAAGCTAATGACTGAAATTTCAAAGTCAAGTAACCACTCCTATTAATTTCAATGTGAAGAGTATGGCTAAGTTTCCCAAGTTGACTTTGAAAATCAATCTTTCTGACTGTATAAAATTTCAAAAGTTCTTATCCACATGGCACTGTTCCAGATTTTAAGACATAAAATCACCTAGAAATGCTAACCATCAACTTTCCTTTTCTCTTCCATCCCAGATTTCTTTTTTCTTGAGAAAGTCTCCTGATTTCCAGCTAGTTGATAGTTTTGAAAGGTTTGCAGTTTCCTGACCACAGTTTGAATAGCTCTAGATAGCTTTCATTCCAATTAAAATTAAGCAACGTAAAAAAAAAAAAAAAGTCAAATAAAGAACGTTTTTAGAAATCCATACTCATAGATGTGAACAGGTATTTTTTTTTCAGTAACAACAAGGAAGTTCAAATGGAGAGTATGATACTCACATTTTTAGATGCTATGTAGTTCAGAAAAATAAAAAATAAATTTGAGAACAATTGTAAACAGAACAGTCCTGAAATATGAGAAAAATGTGTTATTATCAATATTTTTGGTTTAAAAAAAACACACATTGTAGTCATACCGCACCAGCAAATACGCAACTTTTCTATTATGCTGTATATGGACCAACAATGCAGTACTGTCAGAAATTACAGAAATTGTTAAGGGTATTATGTTATTCATGCACAATGATTCTTTTAATGTACCCAGGACTGATCAGGCTGTTGCTTTAGGTTTGAATGCTCTGAAGGAAACAGATGCTATACAGAAACCAGAATTATTGACATTTTAGCCTTTGGAAAAAGGAAGGTCAAAGTCTTCATGCAAAGCTTGCCCTGTGTTTAGATCCCATTTATTTAAATCAGTGAAAAAGAATTCTGATAGTTTTCTGTGCAAGAAAGTGCTGATTCTTATGGGAAGCCTTCTCTGTTTGTTGGCGGAGGTGCAAAACCTTAAATCTGTGGGGAAAAAAATACCTTTCAGCAAAGTAATAAAGAGCTCTGGCACTATTTCTCTGAGCTGGCCCTGGAAAGAATCACATTTGTACTGTGAACCTTAATATTATTTCTGGGGATAAATACATTTCTTTTCCACTTTTGTATAACTTCCCTTATTTTATAGTAAAAGTCATTACTGCCAAAACAGCATGAACATAATCTACTGCAATT
Source organism: Cariama cristata (assembly GCF_000690535.1). Taxonomy (NCBI): domain Eukaryota; kingdom Metazoa; phylum Chordata; class Aves; order Cariamiformes; family Cariamidae; genus Cariama; species Cariama cristata. The sequence goes on from NW_009617914.1 coordinate 29,783, forward strand.
AGATAGCTAGATAACTTCTGCAGCAGGCCCAATGGAAACCCTAGATCATTTAAAAAGTACTGAGACTGTTTAAAAGAGCCTTTCAGATAATTTTATAAGTTATAAAAATAGTTCAATGCAGAGTTATTGTATGCTTTTGTCTGTTTTCATCCCTTTGCTTTCTAGCCCCATCTTTAAATACAGCATGACAGTAACTCTTTGTTTTTGAATCAAGGAGACGTTCTCCTGCACAACCTATTCAGGCGATTCCTGTTCTGAAGATGCATGTAGGTTCTGATACTGGATTTTGAAGCAGCTGTTGTGCCCAGTATACTCTATATATGGCTGGGTAAGAGGGAAGGAATACTACATTGTACACAGAACAAAAAATTCCTGACATGCTGAATGGACTGTTGCATGTTCGCATTATACACCCTACAAATCATCTTTGACGCTCTGTAACTTTAAATAGCTGTTTTTTAGAATTCTCTGTCTTGGTGCTTTATTTGGCCCTCATTACTATTGTTCTCAGAGCAATTGGAGAAATTTTTTTCCTCCTCACAGCATTCCTGTGGGGTAGAAAACTAGTATCTCCTCTTTAGAGCTGGCCTAAGGCTGAACGTACATTGGATCATTTGTCCAATTTATAGTCATCTGCTTAGAAGTAGTCTACAAGCACAGATTCAGCCTGGTGTGAGATACCCTTGTGTCTGATCATTACACTGTCCATCTTACCTCTAAATCTGCCGGCTACCGTATCAGGCAGGGACTAAGAACTTTCTGTACTGAAAGAAAAATTATTTCATAAATTTTTTAAGATCTTTCTCTCGCTTGTATACTCATCTTTGTGCTGCATGTGTGGGGTTCTAACTCTGAAGAAGGCTAAGTGGGCTCCCCCTTCAGAAGGCCTTAAAGCTTTTCAGAGCATCGGTCATTCCAAAATAGTAGAAAGCCTTCTAATTCACTTAGGCTGTATGCTTTGCCTTTAGAGTCCTGATCCAGAATATATCCGATGGGAGAGCTCAGGATTCAGAGGCTGTGCAGGGAAGTGCCGTTGTCTTCCCTGAAGCTTCCAAACTGCTGCTCTGGAATCCCTCATAAAATCCCTTCTGCACTACTTCTATGAAAAATGGAAGGGAAGTGTAAAGAATAGAAAGAAACAAATTTTAGGCCAATTGAATTTTCCTGGTTTCTGTGGATGGTAACACCTCAGGTTCTTTCCCGAGAGAATTATTATTAAATTATTATTATTAAATGTGAATTTCAGTAATCACGTTATTAAGAAAAAATCTTACAAGCACCTTTACTTCAAATGCCACCGCTTTACCAAACCTACTTGCACGGACTACATCTTAGTGCACTTTGTCAGTACAAATGCTTTAGGGGAAGGTGTGATGTTCATTCTTATGCCACCTGATTCTCCTTCATTAGCAGGATCTTTCCATCTTAATCCTACGGTCAGTTTCTTTCTACTTCTCTATATAGAAAACTGTTCATGTCAAAATTGCTGAGTAAGGAAACCTCAAGTTATAGTGGAATTTTATTTAAGCTGAAGAAATGAATGCCAGCTAATATTCTTGTTTCTTGTTCTATTTTTCTTCTGTATTTGATTTTTGGTAATTGGCCCAACTTGTGTCCCACTGTGGGAGCTTGGCAGAGAGAGAGGAATAAAGAACAGAGAAAAAGATTTGTAGGTGGCAGGGACAGCTTGTGTATGTGGCTGCATACGTGTGTGAGCTGGCATAAAGCAAGGCTATGTGGATGTTAACTGTTTAACTAATACTGTATGTAAAGTTTTAGCTAGCTGAGAATGTGACCCAAGAAGGGCAAAAGAAATGTTTATCCGTGCCCCACTGGTGTCTGATTTCTATACAAGAGTGATCAGCACGCACTTAATTGCTTCCCCAGAGATTATGTCCATGCAAGGGTGAATCATGCAACTCTTGGTTGACTCATGGCTGGAAAAAATGGAGCTAACACAATCCAAAATGGCAAGGATTTGTGGTCACAAGCAGAAAAATAAAACGTATATTTACACAACAAATGTAGGCAGTGAAGGATTTGCTGTTCAGTCCTTCTTATAATGGTGAAGGGAGGACTTTTTTTTTTTTTTTTAAGAAAAAGGCAACTCAAATTGAAAATGAAAGCTAATATATTGCCATTCTACCTCTAGCTGTGATCTTGCTTGATCTGGAGAGTTAAATGGGGTAAGTGCCTGTGACATTATTAGAGAAAAACTAGGCAACAGAGGACAGGGCATTTTAATTGCTCAGAGGAACTCTTCCTCCTGAGTCAGAAATTAAGCTGCATCTCTACATGCTGCCAATAGCAATATGTTGTTGGTGAATAACCCTTTGAATAGCATCTAACACAGAAGTTGTGATGATCAGTGGTTATTAGAAACCCAAATGACCTTTTTTTAGGACAAGTGCTTTGGCTGCATCCAGGTTTTGGTAAGTGCTTTACATCTATTCCAGTTTTTCTTGTAGTTCCGAGTGGATGTGTTGTTTTCTTGTTTCTTTGCTAAATCTGTTAGGTGGTGGTGTTTTCTCTCATGTTTTGAGTTACATCCAAGAGACAGCTCATTTAAAGCAATGGGGGGAAAGCCCCCAAAAGAGGCAGGTATTTGATACATCCCATTGAAATCCATTTGCAAGGAAGCCATGAAGTGCATTCAAAAGTAATGAATACCTACCTTTATAGGGGTATTACCAACTTTAAAATGCTCTTTTTCTAGTTGAAAGGGAAAGCCACTTGAAAGGAAAGAACGGCTGTGTTTCAAGTTCCACAAATAGTATTGCATGCATGTGATATTGAATCGATACTCTGTTATCATGAGCATTTACAGCCACGGGTTTGCACGTAAGGACACGGTATTCTGGACATTCAGCTCCATGTACATCAGTGCGGTTTAGTTTCTCAAGTTGTGGCAGTGGTTCCTGAGGGGTGTTTTTGAACTCTGCATCTCTTGTCTAACATGGCAGCTCAGAGAGTCCAGATACATTTAACATGTACTGCATTCAGTTCACATTTCGTTTTAAAGAAGTCATTTTTGCTCTCTGCGGAGGATTCAATTATAGAGGGCCAAACGACAGGCATAATTAAGGCAAATGGTGGGATACCAGCAGAGCACTTTGGTGTTTCCACCAAGGATTTTGCAAATCCTAGCTTGATTAATCTGTTTAAACATCTGTGCCTCCTCTCGTCTGTGCAACTTATCCCTGGGTAT
>NW_009617914.1:33005-33231 GCF_000690535.1 Cariama cristata
CCGTGCTTGTGTTGGCCTGCTCGTAACAGACCAAACACAGCCGCAGCCCATTCTGCCGTTTCGTTAAACGCTTGCACACGATGCCGCCCGTAACGCTTCAGCAAACGGAACCGTCCTCCTTGAAATGCAGCTCACAGTCGCATTCTGTAGTGGAACCGCAGGGCAGAGCCCACAATATTGAGAAACCGGATCGAAGCGGGGCCGGAGGACGGCGGCGGCGCCGGCT
>NW_009617915.1:0-1553 GCF_000690535.1 Cariama cristata
CATAATGATTCTATGACTCTATGAAAAGGGGCTTCTACAGACATGGAAGTCCTTCGGTGGAGCTGAGCAGAACAAGACTCTCAGTAACTCCCCACTACCTGCCTGTCCGACCCTTCTGCTAGGCAGAGAACACGGAAGGTGATGCAGTGCCTCTCACTGCAGTTTCCAAAGAGGCTCAGCAGCAAATCACCTAGTCAAGCCACATGCAAAAGAAGACTTTTCTGGACTACCAAGAAGCTGTGTGTCAGGACAGAGTTAGAAAGATCCCCTGTGCACAGCCTTGTTCCCCAGCAGCAGCAGCAACCAGACTGCCAGCTCTGCAGAGAGTAGCTGCCTGATGCGCCTTGTCATCTTCCATACACCACCGTTAATGGTACGGTGTAACAGCAAGCACAGGTCTGACCCATTTTTCCCACGTACCAGACATCTGCTACCACTTTGGGCAGAAGCAGGAAGCTCTCTGCTTTCTGGCCCCTCCACAGTGCTCTTGAAATGGGGTCTGCTCTGCGTACCTCCCATACCACAGGTTGCATCCTCCAGGTATATGGGTACACACACCCAGTCGCCCACGTGCACTGGCTTTGCACCTCCTATTCAGGGTGCAGGGGGACTTAGCGACCTCCTTCCTACCCATTTCAGCCCTGACTCTACCCTCTTGCAGTACCCTTACTCAAGATGTCAGAACCACGGGGCTGAAAAATCAAGCACTTTACACGTCAGGCACGTTTACTGTAATGGTAAGTTCAGAGAAAGAAAAGAAGGGAAATATATTTTTAGTCACATAGTTGTTGAAATGTAGCGAATTGCAGGCAGAAGTAAATATTGCAGGGTAATTAACTAAAATCAGTCTGCAGAGGTGTTCCAAAATGCCTAAGGCTGCAAAATATTTTTAATAATTTCATCAGGATTCTTAACTCTTTGTGTTCAAACCAATTATTATCATTATTCTTTTTTTTTTTTCCGGTGGTCTTTGGAAAGATCTAGACACATCATATATAACACAAGTGTCATAAATTGGGCACCAGCCTGAATTTCCTTCACCCAAACCTATCTCACCTGCACTAGAGAAACCACTTTAATATTTCCCATGCACAGCTCAGCCAGAATTTGCAAGAACTGAACATCTCAGGAGAATGCCAGATCTTATCAAATATTCTGACTAAAAAGGTTTAGTGAAATCTGGATAAACAAGCAATGTTTTAGTTGCCTTACTAAACTATATTTTCGAAGTTCACCCATCACTAATCATAGACTGATAGCTTGTCAAAGATCATTGCAAAGAATTCCCCACTGTAAATAAAAGCTGTATGAACACAACTAGTTATAATACTTTGGATTTAAATGGATGTGTTTTTGGCAAGAGGGTTCTGTCAACATTTATCAGGGAGATGGGCATACATTTTATGTTGTTTTGGTTCCACAGCTAATTTGGACAGCAAAATGAGATTTCCTTGTAATGAGTACAAAGCCACCTGCTTTGTCTCTTTGGAGGAATTTAAAATATTTAGCATATGAGGTGTAAGTATATCAGAAGAGTTCTCATAAATATCAGC
>NW_009617915.1:1584-42742 GCF_000690535.1 Cariama cristata
CCTAGGCATAGAGATCTCCTGAGTAAAAGAATCAGTATTTAATAGCTCCCTTAATCTCACTTAATGTTAATGGACAATTGGAGGAAACTACTCATCTGGAAATTACTTTAGCAAATTAAACGTGGCCAAACATCTTTGCTTAAGTGAATCTGAAAGCAAGTCATCCATCTTACACAGAATTTTAGAGAAGTATTCGAAGTCTGAGGACTGTGTGTCAGTTTGGTAAATGAAAGTCACTTATGAGCTCACATCAACATATTGCATACTCAATCCATGCCTAGTCAGAGCACAGTAACCAGTCTCTTAGCTGACAAACTCTGCTTACAAGCACTGCACCTCAAAACTTTATGAGAAACACAAGCTTTTCAACATTGTGCTAACTCCATACATGTGGTTTGATGTTTTTAAAATTCTTTTCTCCTGATGAGACTTGCTAGATTTCATTGCTGATATTTTGTACAGTGTCATCATGCCAATTATTACGTATACTATGCTGTCTTCCACTTCCACAAGGACATCACTGAATTTCACAAATGTGTTCAACCTTTTTTTAATTAAAAAGTGTTCTTATATACTATAAATATATGTGTATTTAGCCACCTTCCTTACTACTCAGTAAATCTTAAAGTGTTTCAGTAAAGTGAGTAAATATTACTCAGTACCACTTTACTAAGAAAGAAGCTGAGGTACAATTCAATTATCTTCTTTGCAAAAGTTACCTATAAACATCATCCTGAATCCATGATTTGTTTTTAAAATCTGTAGCACATTGTGCTTCTAACCATAGTGCATGACTGAGGGGGCATGCAATGATCCGGCAGCAGGTTTGAAAAGCTGTGAAGCCCATCGTTTGTCTTCATGTAGAACACGACTCTCTCAGGGAAAACATTGGCACAGGACACTAGGGAGGCCAAATATGTGTGCATTCAACATTATATAGGTACCTGGAGGATACGTTCATTGGTGGTTATCAGCATCATGGAGGTGGTGTGATCTCTGTCTCAGGAAGTCTCTAAATTGCTAGTTTCCAGAAAAACTGTATCGGGAAGAGATTACTGTACATATGGTCTCCTTGAAACTCTTCTATCAGCATCTGGCAACTGCTGTTGGAAAAATGCTGGACTGTCCAGAAAAGCTATCCTTAGGTAAACTTCCATTAAAGAACCAAGTGGATCAATGGAAATGTAGCAGACAGGGAGGATGTAAGTTTGAAAAATTGTGCACTTCATATATTTCATACTTGTCTTTTCTTCCTGCATACATTCTTCATCTTTTTAAGACTCAAGTCTTTAATTTCAATTAGATGCGAAATTTGTGTAAATAAAACCTGTGTACACTACTTTGTTGCTTTTTGTGAGTTAAATGAGCTGCTTCTATAACCCTTTATTTCGTCACTTGTTTTAGCCCATGAACTTCCATGTGAAGTTTTGATCATTAACTTAAAGTCACCTCACAAAGTAAATCAGAGGACATTTTTGACAGTAGGAGAATGCATTCATGCCTAGCAAATTCCAATCACATTTAGTTAAATTACACTTGGCGTGAATTTTAACTGGAGTATTCATTTACTTAGAAATGGATAAGCAAATTTTTAAGTGACTACTAATAACTCCGTTTAGGTATCTGATGATAAATTAATTCTTCTTGTAGCACTGTGGAAACCAGTGGGGATGAATTTGATTTATTTGATTTCTATTTGAAAGGAAGGATTTGGAACCATATTATACACTGGTTTCCAAGCACTCTCCTTCTATATTTTAGCACTGTAACTAGTATAAAAGAATATGCATATGTTGATTATATGATGGAGAAAAAGGGGTACCCAAGGTATGCATAATACATCAAGAGAGGCCTGCAGGATTCAAGGAGCTATGCAAATTACTAAAACTAAAAGAATTTAAATTATTTTTTGTTTCTGAGAGTTCAGAATAAGATCCAAACTTTGACATGGATACATTCTTCATAATTTCTCTAACATACTAAAAGAATTATTGGTGTCCTGGAAGTACAAGATGATCAGTCACCACAGTAGGGTGTTAAAATGCCAAGTTCAACCCTAACATAAGTCTGCAAATCAACAGAATTATATATATTTTATAAAATTATTTCATTTAGATTATTGACTCCCAGCTTTGCAGGCAGACAGTACACTTGTCTTGCAAAAGGAAATGCTTGTCTTGCAAATGTTTGTCTTGAAAAAGAAAAAGTACACTCAACTTCTAAAATTATTTTCTAGCAGTATTATTGTGTATATATAACTTCAAACACATTTTAAAAACTGTCGCAGCTGAGTTTATATAAAATATTTTACTTTTTTAGCCAATCATTCTCATATAGAAATTCATGTGTTTCTCGGTTTCATTATTGTCATCCTATTACAAAGAATCTAGAAAATAAAGCTGAGGATGTAAACACTGAATTAAGCTTGAGCTTCTCATTTTTCAAGAATTCATCAGATAAATTTAAAATCAGATTAGTATCATATCTTTGGACATTTGGTTCATGTTCTTTACAGTTCTTATGTATTTATCAGTTTTTCATTGAAGAAGTCTCTGGTGTATTTTTAATCTCTTTTCAGTTCATATTTTTTCAATTTTCAGTTGATATGAACGATAGATATTTAAACACAGTTTGCAGTTGAATTTAAAGAAGCTGTTTCTCTTACTCAGACTAAACTCATGTAAACATAAGCCATTGTTCTTCAAATTAGGAACAGAACTTCTTAAATAGAAAAAAAAAATGTAATCTAGAGTACATCTTGAAGAAAGAGAGGCAAAGAAGTTAGAATAATTGCTCTGATTGATGCAAAAACATCTCACATCGAGTTTTAGTTTTCACTTACTGCTGAGTAAACTTATCCTTTCTTATATATCTTTTGCTATGAAGTGGAGAACAAGTGACATGCAGGACAAATAAATGTATACATCACACTGAGTGTCTTATGATGTAATCAGGAAAATCTTACTTAATGTAGAATCAGGCTATGGCTGAGTAAATCATAATCTAATCATAACCAAATACAGTATAACCTCCCTTTTTGATGGTAAATAGTTCAATGTGGTAAGTGAAATGAGGAAGGATAAGTTGTTAGAGCCAGGCAAGTATTGCAGGGGAACTTCCATCTGGCTTCACCCTCAGACGACCACAATTTCTCGCAGCAGTGCAATGCCAACAAAAATAACTAATTTACTCTGTAAACCTTGGGTAAAGTTTTTGGTGAATCAAGTTCAAATGTCTTTTTGCATAATAAGAAGACTCATGATAAAGCTTGTTCTCTCAACAATTACTGGCGTGCTTAGAAGTGTATCTAGGATAAAGCACTATTTTTCTTACACTGAAAGTGTCCAACTTTACTAATACATTAACAAAACTCATTTCCTATTAGTTCCTTCCTCCTCACCCATTTTTTCCATTCTAAAACTCAGGAAAAAAAATTGGATTGCATTTTTTAAAAAATTCCTGGACTCTATATGCTATACTTTAGCTGTGGCCTTGTCACTGCTTTACTACCAGAAAACAGTGAAGAGTCACGGTTCAGCTGCTGTTTCCTCATTTCTCTGCAGGGGAAAATTAATCAAGTTGCCTGGCACAATTTCTCTCCCGTCTCCACTCAGTTGTACTGACCACAGCAGCGGCAGTAAACTCAGATTTGCCCACCTGCACAGCAATGGAAATATCGGCTAGACTTGATTCTGTTTCCTTTTTTGCATTGTGGTCTAAATTATATGTATGCTGTGCAGAGGAAAGCATGTTCTACCTGTGAAATCTGTCTTGGAGAACTGATGGTCCCAGTCTTGGGTAGTGCACCAAAGAAGGGAAACATACCATGTCCTGAGGTCGTGGCACAACTTAGACCGAGTATGCAGGCACGTGTATCTTTTCCAGGTTAACAGACCATAGCATATCTGACCAACGTGCCAACTGTTTACCCTTGCTGGCTGAAAATCGTAACAAGACGTGAAGTGTACCAAACACTTTCAAAAACCTCAAAGCACTGTGGCAGGCTCCACCTCGCCCATGTTCTGGAAACAGAGTGGGAGTCCTCCGTCACGAAATGTCACTACAGCTTGTGTGAGAGACCTGATGACAGCAGCAGACCCAAATCTTCCATGCATCACGCACGGACAAGTGGCATTTAGCTCATCTTGAGATGTAACTCACACAGAAATTTCAGGGAGCTCACGTCTGAGCCTTCACTCATTAACAAGAACCAATTACTCAGTCAAAAGCTCTCTTCAAGAAAGTAACTAAATATTATGCCAGGCCAATTCTCCTTTTGTGGAGAGCAGAGAAGCAGGTAACTGTGTAATAGGTCAAACCTGAAATTGCTATTCAGCCTAAAAGACTTTATAAACAGCTAAATACTGCAGAAAATTGTAATCCCAAGTGCTGATGTGAATGGGCTTTTGGCAAATCCATGTGATATCTTTGCTCTACTGTCATGCTTGGTCTGACAGCTGCCATTGCCTGACAGTCATTTCAGTAAACATGATTATTATTTTTTTCTCCTACGGGTAACAATAATGTTTTACATTTACAGTGTATACATTTCCCTTTCCATTTATAACAATAAAAGCATATATGTCTTGAAGAAATGCTGCCTACATTTACAAAGAGAAGAAGGGAGAAGGAGGTTAAAACATCCATACCTTGCTGACCAATAAAAAGACAAAAGAAACAAAATAGCTCTTATTACAAAGCGCATCTTTTTACAAAAGCTACTGACAATTTATACAGAGAAATGAAGAAACTGGTGACTCACATACAACTCTTCCTCACAAGAAACATAGCAGATGCTTAAAGGTTTTAGACAGCTAGGGTGGAATCCACTGCAACTAAATTTAGCACCTAAAATATGCCCAAATTGTTCTTCTTGATCCACAGTCCTGATGCCCAAGCTCTCTGGAGCTGCAGCAAAAAGAGGCAGATGACTCTGATCAGCCTAAACTAGATAGACTAGATTTCATCCCTAGGTTTTTCATCGTATTGTTCCACCTGCCCTTCTCTGATCTTGGAGCAGTCTAGGCCATGTTTGGGGAATTATTTGGGAGTTGTAAAGCCAATGCCTACTTCAGTATTTTAACAAAAAGCTAAAATCAAGCAGTGGGAAAAATTCCCTTCAGTCCCAGCATCCTGCTCATCTTACAGTTAGAAATAGGAGAATCAACATTTTTGTAATAGGTGCTTATTTTTAAACAAAATTATGCAGTCTTTCATTGGAAAATGGGCAGGATAGATACAAGCGACATATACCGCCAAAGAAATTAATTTCCAAAGAGAAGGCTGCACCATGGGATGCTCCCCGGGTCAGAGCCAGCCACCTTTTCCCCTGGGTGTGCCAGGAGTCATTCACAGGAATAAGGAGTACAGCCACCACCCGCATCCTCCTGAAAGATCAGGGCCTCAGGAATCTGACCCAATTGCTACCAAAAATTATACAATAGCTGAAGGACATGTGCTGTCATACACAGTTAAAGAAAAAAAGGGATTTTTTTTTTATAGTTTAGTTTTGTTCTTGACGGCTGGAAAAAGCAACTGCAAGTCACACAAATGCTGCCTAGGGAAGGGACAGTATCTGAAACCACTCAAATGACAGCAACCACATCCAGACACATTGTGCCAAGCAGCACAAGTTCTTGACTCCAGGAAATCCTATGTCAGTGGATGTGAAATGTAAAAGACGTGCATAAGCTCTATTAGGAGTTGGATGCTCAGCTAATTAAAAGAAAGGAGTCAGTTCACTGAAGTCAGTGCAGCTGCAATAATTTATATTAGCTCAGAACCCAGCCCTAAGCTTCTTTAATGCATGTGGTTTTATTTCTTAATAATTTATTAAGCGTGGTTTAAAAGACAAATCATTGATGGTGATTCCTGTCAGAGAGAAAGCTTTCATGCTAGCTGCATTGTGTCTGACAAGGCAACACGTACGGTGGTCCGGCTTCTATTGTACACAAAGAACAGGATTCAATTGCTTAAACATTGGCATCTGTTGCTGCTTGAGACATCTCAGGCGACCCCACCTGGTCTCCAGCTGCCTGTCTGGGAGGACACAGGTCTCTTGTAAGTCCTGTGACATACCTGTCAGCCCCATGCAGATGTCTCGGGTATCCTGGGGCATATCAAGCAGCACTAGACATGTATGTTCAAGCTACTGAATCCCTCCCAAGGGCTGCAAGGATAGCTGAAATAATGTATATTGCACAGCTCCTCTTGATTTGTTGTCTGCTTCTTTTACTGTTTTAAGGAACCTTTGCTATCAGACTTGAATTTAGTAACATTTTTAGTAAGATAATTTCTAAAGCAAAAGGGTTTTTTTTGCAATGCTTTACCTGTGCTGGGGGCTATGCAAAATATTAAATATTATGCAGCTCAGTATGTCAAAAATAAAGCAAATAGGTAGCTCAGCTTTCTAACCCCGTGGCACACTATTGTCTGTAAAAGCAAAAGCTTGCTAAAATGACATATTTTATTTACAAGTTTACTAGAAATTGAATTAATTCCCCCTAACTTTGGAAAAAAGATTCAGCACCAGACTGCAGATATCTAAGAAGCAAATGTAGGTGGGTGTTCACATTTGACACAGCTGTGAAAGCTCTCATGGCAGTGGATGGGATCTACATCTCAGTTTACACATAGCATGAAGTACCATATTCCACCTCCTACCAAAGGGTGCAGATCTTCTGCAGACCCATGTTACATCTGATGGGCAATGTCTCATGCATTTTAAGCCATCCCTGACTGCGGTAGATACTTGTGTTTAGGTAATCATAACATGTCCAGCCAATAGAGTACAGAGCCTAAGACTGGAATCATCCACAGGAATCCAGTAATATTTTATGTGTCCTATGGTGTCTCAGGCATCCACAAAGGCTGGAAGACATGACACAGGACTTTCAGATTAGTCCATGGCTGGAAGTCAGTTTGAATAACTTTAGTCATGTTTAGTCAACTGTACTAAATCACTGCATATGGGCTAATCACCCTGGGCTTCCCTTACAATCAGTGCACAAAATCAAGCACTTTCAGGATTCAGTTCATCAGATATATTAGAGTTGTGCACATTGTTGTAAGATAAATCATGCCATTACAATGCACATTTTCCCCCACTGACTATAGAACAAGTCTAAGGTGACTAATAGGTACATGGACATCCACAGTGAAGGCTGCATATAGGTAGATGAATCCCTATAATTTCACTTTTTTAAAAAATGCATGGTTAAGCAATTCTTTTGGTCTAGTCTTGACTTACATATTAATAAACAGATTTGCTAATGACGTTGTGACAACTCCGGCCAAATGTTTTAACAGATTGACTGAAGGCTAGAAGTAGTTCTGTCTATATCTATAGAACAATTTTAAATACTCTTTCAAAAACAGGAGTGGCTTTATAGGTTCAGTGCATCATTAACATGCAATGTACTTAATCACCTGACACAAATATTTCTCATTTGGCAGTTTACGTTGGAAAATGAAAGCTTAATACTATGTATTGTGGAGACCCACCCAACCTTAACTCCAAAAGCCACTGGGAAAATCTTGGAAGATCTTCTCTAAGCCACTCAGCTGTACTTGATTTTCTGTTGGTATTTTATAAGTTTTGTAAACCTAGATGGGATAATATTCTGGTCCTTCTTCTGGCTGCCTGCTTTTGTTTTCTTGCTTACATTTCTGAGTATAAAGCCTTCGTCGCTCATTGAATAGAGAAGGTTCTTGGAATCACTGAGGCAGTACCTCCACACCCATTTAATTGCCTTTCTGAACAACTACAATTCACTAGATGATTAATTGTTTTTAATATTTAGATAATCTTCATGTAAAGCTTTTATGTGATCCCAAACTTCCGGTGGAGTCATCTGTAGCTCTGTTAGTGCAGCAAAATCAAGTTCAAGCCTTTGTCTTAATAACAAAGTCAGTACAGTTCTCAAAAAAAAAATTAAAGAATTCCTGTGGGTTTGCTTTGGAAGAGGTGCTGGATTTAAATATTAAAGACTCAACAGTATTAAAGGCTACAAAACAACAATATCATTGAATTGAATAGATTCTAGAGAGCATTTTGATATATAATTTATATATGTAAATTATTTAGTATTTATGCAAATTAGTCTATTATGAAGCACCCCTGTGCTGTGAATGGCACTTCAGCCCATGGACCCACCAACTGGTAATAAAATAAATATTGAGATAAAATTTGGGTTTAGTTTAAATTTATGTATGCTGATGGCATTAAGCTGCAGAGAAAGTTTGCGAGCACACTGCTTCCTTTTGTACTGAAGATTTGAGAATAAAGCCATCTATGCATTTAGTGAAATGACTTTAATAATATGGATGTTCTGAAATAAATCTCAGTCAGAATTACAATTTATATCATTATGGGCTTCAATGGAATTATGAGGATTTTTTGTAGATAGTAGTGTACATAGAAAGTACTAGTCTACCCTGGAGATCTAGGCATCTAGATGGGCAAAATAAAAAAGTAAATTCTAGTCCCCATTTAAACACAGGTAAAGGCTGTCACAATACCAGGCATGATTAGAAAAAAAAAAAAAACAAGATGAGAACAACAGACCATCCTTCTCTGCAAAAGAGTAAGGAATAATGTTAGTTTACCTAATAAAAAGAAAGGAAGGAAAGACAGAGCTTATCAACACTAAGCTGTCATTATTATCATAGGTTTAGCTGCATACTCTCCTTACTCACTGTGTTAAAACAGCAGGACAATACCAGTGAAACGTAAACTCCTTGCTGGAAATTACCGTCTACTCACTGGGTGGATATTTCAAGGGATTATGAACAACGTCCAACTCTGAGGGAGCAATGAAAGGACGTAAAACTTTTTGTAAGGAACTCAAGTAGTATACGTTGTCAACCACTGATTTCTAGTAAGATGTAAAAAACGTAGACCTTTCCCTTGCTGTGATTTAGTTCATCTTTGATGTGATGAAGACAATATTACTGATCTGGAGTAAAGCATAGTCTTACTACATGGGGATGAAACAAAGGTCAAACATTGTGTGTCAAGCAATTTCTTTATGCTGGCCTTAGTAGGTCACTACTAGGTAAAACTGAACACATGGAAAAAAACCTCCCAAAATGCCTATATTTTAGACAGAAAACTTTCAAAAAGCACAAGAATGGAGCACCAGAGGGGATTTCGTGGGTCATCAAGTCTACTCCCCAGCTGTCTAATTAGGGTTTTCTGTCCTTTGTACTGGAATAACCTTTCAAAGCTATACCAGAACCTCACTTTGGTATCAGGACTTTCTTTTACTCAATGTTATTCATTAGCCTAAAGATTTATTCTCCCTCACTACTGTGTATTTCCACATACACATTCTTTCAATTGTGTTACTTGGAGTAATCACATCCTCTTTGCACCTCCTCTCCACTAGCTCTGCAAGTTATCGTCTTTCCTAATCAAACATTTCCTCCTCATCAAGCCATCTTAACTGGTCCTGTTCAAGCTGAATTTATTGCTTTTGAACTATGGTCAATAGTTTGGCATTCTAGATAAGACCTTGCAAAGCTTTATATCAGCGGTAATGCCCTTCTTCCAGTACTGGAAATTTTTTGACATTTCTAACAGATCACAAATTTCTTGCGTCCCAGCAACATTCATAGCATATTTCTTTATTTTACATATGATCAATAAGGTGAATTTCCCCTCTCATGCAAATGTCTCCATGGTGTAGGAAGCAAGCTGGACTTTTTGGTTGGACTTTACTTCTGTTGTAATTTCAGAATGAAGGATTCAAGATGGCAAAAGCTGCACAAAAAGAAAAAAGAAATTCTGACAGTAGCTCTGTACAATAATTATTTAATCTAATTCCCAAAGCTACTCACAGCACATATGGAACTGAGCTTGAAATCACTGCCGTAGCAATAACAAATACAGTGTTATGACCCTTATAGACATCTGCAAAATGGTTGTTGGAGTTTTTAATGCATGAGCACCCAGAATCATTGGCAAGGCGACATCAGATTCACAGTCCTCCTAGTAAATCAAGGAAAGAAAAATGGCAAGACGAATACCTCGTGGGAAGAGCTTTCAATGCCAGCTACCTGATTTTGCTGCCAGTCATGAGTATAGTCATGAAGAAACTGCACTAACACACCTAGATTGCAATTATCTCTGAGAAAGGAATATCATCCAACATACTCAGAGATAAATCCAACTCATACTAAATAATCAGTGCTGGCTCTGTAGCTGAGGGCACTTCTCTTTCAAGACAGAGTTGGGAAGGGGGATCTTGTTTAGACAAACTTCACTGAAGAAAGCAAAGAAATCTTATCCTAATTGTGCTTCCTCTCCTTTCAGTCAGTGTCTGCAGTTAAGGCAGGAAACAAAATACTAAAGTGACACTGCAGCTTTGACAAACCAAAACAAGATCAGGACAAGACGGAAATCCTGTGAAGATGACTGTACTTGGGTATCTTTCAGCTTCCTTTAGATGATGCGGAGTTTTCAGGTAAGCAGTGAAGAAACATTCAAAAATTTGTCTCCTCCTCTCGAACAGAACAATCTCTAAAGGCCCAGTTCTGCAAAGTCAGAACACCCATAGATTTGCATAGAAGGACAGTATCTTGCACTGTTTGATATTCAGCATGTTGTTCATGAAAAATCTAATTGATCCTGTGGGAAAGTGTAAATAAAACTAAGAATTACTCATGTTTAGATATTAGCCAACCACTCTTTCTGGGTTAAATTCTCATGCTATAGCAGACCAACATCTTAGAATGGAAGAAAGATCACGACCTGAATTTCTCTTTTAATACTGACCACGGTACAGAGTGTTGATGTTTATTACTTTAACTCAAAAATAGTTTTTTTTTTTCTCATAGCCTTAAAATTGTACTATTGTGTGATAAATAATGCAGAAAATTAACTTCTGTTAAAAAACTGCAGTCCCAGAAATTGACTACTGAGTCCAGTGAAAGTGTGGTTTAAGTAAGGAAGGTGGGATTTAGCAGCACTAAGTGCTCAGGAAGAATATAGTTGGTGATTTCCAGACACTGTAATATTCACAGTAATATCAACGACAGAAAATCTCTACCAAACTGTAAAGATTCAGCCAAGAGAATAAATAACTCTTATATTACATGAGAATATGAGGTTTTATTACCATCCATTTCCCTGTGTTATCTGTCCTTGTTTCAGACAGCCAGATACTGGTAGCAGCTTTAGGAGGCAGAAGTCTTCTTTACAGCCAAATTTAATGCCCATCTGCAAACTGTTTTTCCTCCTAGAACAATATTATTTCTGAAGAACTAAAATAACACCCTATTTTATTAGGAGTTTATTGTTTTGGTATTAGGAAGAGAAGAGAAGGGAGGAAGAGGGAAAGTGATGTGTCTTTAAACTTAATAACTGGACCAATACTTTTCCTGGCATAAACCTAAAGCCAAGCTTAAATGTTTGCCTGAGATCCAGAAGCTATAGAAAAATAACACCAGTCAGGAAATGCACTTGGAGCCAACTGGAAGTCTTTACAAATTCACTGTATAGTTCAGCCTGTGTTAGTTCTTCTAAAATGATGGAACTAGATGAAAGGCATACAGGGATGAAAATAACCATGAGTGAGTACAACAACTAGTGTTTGGCTGTTTAGGAAAAATTACCATTTACAATACATATGCTTACTTAAAATAACAGGTCAGTGTGAAATGATCTTTTTCTTTCCTTTTCCTTACTTTTCTCTTCTCTTCTCTTCTCTTCTCTCTTCTCTTCTCTCTTCTCTTCTCTCTTCTCTTCTCTCTTCTCTTCTCTCTTCTCTTCTCTCTTCTCTTCTCTCTTCTCTTCTCTCTTCTCTTCTCTCTTCTCTTCTCTCTTCTCTTCTCTCTTCTCTTCTCTCTTCTCTTCTCTCTTCTCTTCTCTCTTCTCTTCTCTCTTCTCTTCTCTCTTCTCTTCTCTCTTCTCTTCTCTCTTCTCTTCTCTCTTCTCTTCTCTCTTCTCTTCTCTCTTCTCTTCTCTCTTCTCTTCTCTCTTCTCTTCTCTCTTCTCTTCTCTCTTCTCTTCTCTCTTCTCTTCTCTCTTCTCTTCTCTTCTTCCTTGCCTTGCCTTGCCTTCCCTTCCCTTCCCTTCCCCTTTTCACATGTAGTACACATTTAAGGAGTTAGGACAGAGAAGACAACTGTTCACAACATACTGGTGCTAAGACTTAGATCTCCAACTTTTTTAACCCACGTTACACAAAAGCATGAAAGAGAAATGGATCTTTACAAGTTGACTTGAGCACAGAGTGAAGAGAGGAACTAAAAATATGCTAGTGATCTAATGCTGTCCATAAATCACTAGAAAAGAAGAGAGTTCATTGTCATATGTCTCAGGCATTGCTGTAAAGCAGGTAGAAGAAAGAAAATCTATCCATAGGGTAAGTTATTGTGCTAGTTTTGGCTAGGATAGAGTTAATTTTCTTCACAGTAGCTGCTATGGGGCTGTGTTTTGGATTTGTACTGAAAACAGTGTTGATATAACACAGGGATCTTTTAGCTATTGCTGAGCAGGGTTTGCACAGAGCCAAGGCCTTTTCTGACTCTCACCCCACCCCACCAATGAGGAGGCTGGGGGGGCACAAAGAGTTGGGAGGGGGCACAGCCGGGACAGCTGACCTCAGTGACCCAAGGGATATCCCATACCATATGGCATCATGCTCAGCATATACAGCTGGGGGAAGAAGAAAGAAGTGGGGGACATTCGGAGTGATGGCATTTGTCTTCCCAAGTCACCGTTACACGTGATGGAGTCCTGCTTTCCTGGAGATGGCTGAACACCAACCTGCCCATGGGAAGTGGGGAATGAATTCATTATTTTGCTTTGTTTGCATGCAAAGCTTTTGCTTTACCTATTATACAGTCTTTGTCTCAACCAACGAGTTTTCTCACTTTTACCCTTCTGATTCTCTCCCCCATCCCACTGGAGGGGCGTGAGCGAGCGGCTGGGTGGGTCTGAATTGCTGACTGAGGTTAAATCATGACAGTTATATACCATTTATAGTGTTTAATTTTTTTATTTTGGTTACAGAATTTTCTGAGTAACGCATACAAAAATCAAGAGGATGAAGATAAAAAGAGAAAGGGAAAGAAGGAGTCTTATCTCAAGAGGAAAGAACTGACTTTCCAAGTTTCCTTAAGGGTTTGGGCAGTGACCATAGCATAGTCATACGCATGCACAACACAGTCTAGAGCAACAATACTGAAGCACTGACATGCCCCTTTAGGTTCCTTCTCTGAGAGCAGAATTCATAACATCCAGTTGGTCTCCTGCTGAGAGACCATCTTGGTAGGTCTCAACACTTCTGAGTGGGATTCAGAGATAGCAGGAGTGAGACAGGGCAACTAATTCAGCCAGTAAGAAATGTCAAGGACAAAGAATAGCTTTGGTTTTAAACTTCATCCCTATCCTCCAAATTTTGTGTTTCTGTAAAATGGGGATCTGAATTCCTAATCTTTATCTGGAGCAGGAGGCTAACCGATACGCAGAGTCAAAGTACTGATGGAGACCCATCTTAACAGCCAAAGATCAGGTGAGACCACCAGAGTCAAATTTTACCAAATTATCAGCATTTTTTTGTCCTGAATCAAACCAAACACATACCAAACTAATTAACACCAAAAATAGGCCTCATCAATTGTGGTTTGCTTGTTTGTTTATTAGTTTAAGTTCCTTTCCATATTATTAGCTTTTGCTACCAGAGAAGTCTCTGAACAAAGTATATTGAGTGGGATGAAAAAGTATCCTTTCTGCTGTTAAGTTACCGGAGAGGGAAAAAAACCCCACAGTGTTTCAAAAGAAAACTAATAAATTACATTGAAATTTAAATGCTACCTTAACAAGATGAAATTGCTTTGACCATTTTCTACTTGAAATAATCTTGGACCTTGCCTGGAGTTCATTAAGTCTATCAAAACATGGACAAGGATAAGATTCATTTGATCAAAAGTGTGTTTCTACATTAGGTTTCCTTGCAACAAAGTCACTGATTTCTGCAAAGATTTGTTTGAAATTCTTCCCTGTATGTGAACATTCTTTTTTTAAATATTACTCCTTTCCTTCTTGCCAAAGCAACAGCAGTGCTAAATAAACCCAATGAAAATGACACTTTAGTTAAGAGAAAGGTTATTAAGAGAGCTGAAAGTGTTTATGATAAAATCTCTGCTGGGTGTTAGAAAAACTCTCTGTAATCAGTATTTTATATAGCCTGTTACTGGAAAGTAGATAAACTACTGAAGTGATACCATCTGGCAAATCCTATGCTCCAAATAACAATTATCATTTGAATATATTGGAAGGTAACAACATTGTTGACTTTTTTCCTGTGGGGCTTTGTATAAATTATTTTTTATTAAAAAATAACATAAAGCCCAACAGAATTTAACCTGTACAATTTTTTTTTTCTGACCCATGTTAAGAACAACAAACTACTGACTGATTACTAGAAAATATTGTAAGACATTTCCCTAGTGTCTCTTTTTTCCTTTCTATCTGTATTTGTAATTACTTTCCTGGCTGCCTATCTGTTTGGTAGCCCAGCAGTTGTATTTCATTCAAACCATACTTGCATATTTTTCAGATTGTTACATAATACTGAGTTCCTGATTTGCAATGCGTAATGCCCTGTCTCCTGTGATAACTGTCCACTTAACAGGACAGATGCTGCCTTCGAAAGCCATAAGTAGCAAGGTGAAGCAGCACTTAGCTTTTTCTTGCATTTTGCATAGTTTTTTAACCATTTGGCTCTGGAGGGAGGAAACACACACTGCTGTTGTCACCAAGTTATATTGCAGCCTATAACTTTAAACCTGGAAGACAGGAGATCAGGACTAGGTTTGCAGAAAGTCATGTTCTGCAACAACAAGACAGGTGAATCGAACACTGGGTCCAAACACTTGTTTATACATCACACTCAGAGTCACTGGAGGAGGCCTGCAGCTATTTAGGGAACACAGAAGATACAACCGGGAGACCTGGACAAGTAAAAGACTAAGTGGGAGAGCAGTGAGCATCTGAGAGCAGGAAGTCAGAAAAGAGCCTTAAAGCTATGGCTGAAGATTTTGATGCAAAAGAAGGCACAGTGTATTAAAAGACTCTTGGGAAGATTACCATGGTCAGAGCAATATGCTATTTCCAATAAAAAAATCAAAACATGCTCATTTATGGAAAGTGTAGATAAATCTTTTTGTAGGCAGACGGAGAGGTATTCCTCTGCCTTATATATTAAAATAACAAGGAGTTTGATGAGTGATAACACCTTTTACTCCTTGCTAAAACTCTGGCCAAAGCCAAAACCAAATATTCAGAAACTGGTAAGTAGAAATTCATCTCCCAAGTTAACAGCCCTTCTGCTGGGAGCTACGTTTTATTTACACCAGACTGGAATTAGTTAAAAAAGCTGCTGTGTGAAATGTACAGGCTATATATGACTGCATAAGCCCACTTTACTGAGGCTAACTTTCTAAGTCCTTGACCGATGTTTACTTAGCCACAATAAGCCTACTGTAAATAATTAAAAGGCTTCTTTGTTTCCTTTCTAGTTTGTGTGTTGTAGGGTAGGTTTATTGTTGTTGGGTGGCAAGTTACAAGGATTTCCTAGGCCAGCTCATTTATTTTATTTGGCTATTGGGCCTTGTTGCCATTTGGAAATTTCCTGATTTCAGTTGTGTTTTCTGGGCTCCTTTCAGAGGCCTTTGAGTATGAGCAATCTAAAGGAAAAAACTGTGATGGTTAATAAAGGACTGAGGCTGTTAGCACTAGCCTCGCACAGCAGCCCTGCTGTCACCCTTGAACTCCTGGCATCTTTCATCACCAGCCTCCCAACCCTTCTTTCTCCTGACATCACGAAGCAAAGGTAGCTAAAAGTGACGTGGGAGATCAGGAGGTGAAAAGCTGAGACCACCTATCAATAACAAGTTCATGAATCCTCGTGGCCCCACAGGAAGACAACATCATCCTCCTCAAAATACATAAGGAAAAAAGACTCAGAAAGTTCATACGAGTGACCCAGGCTCAGGGCGGAGACCTGCAACAGAACAAATCATCCACCCCAACTCTTCCTGGTCACTGAGTAGGTCCTAACCATGGGATCCTTTTCCTCCTGATAGTGCGGAGGGCAGGACATGGAGAAGGAGGGTTAGGAAGTAGAAATGTCAGTGAATATATTATCTATGACAGGCAGAAGGACTTTCTGATGGTGGAGACCTGAAGAGTTTTTGTAATGCCACCTATTTCAGATGGAGTCCACTTGATAGACAAAATAGGCGCAACACAGCACTAGCATTGGTTTCCTCATTCACCAGAGTTAAAAGTTCTATAAGATGATGTTTAATAATATGGCACAAAGGAATACTTTCCCATTTCCCAGTCTGGTTGTGCTCCTCAGCCACACTCTTGATTTCATTGCACAGGTTCAAAAACAAACCATATACTTCCTCCTACCTTCGAAGTCTGCTTCAGAAGACATGATCATTCAGGCTAAAGAACAGATGAGACAATTCATAGTAAATAAGTCTAAAACCAACCTGATTTTGCTCAGTCCATGTCCTTTCAGCCGTGACAGTTGATGGTGACAGTTAGTACAAACTGTGCCACTGCCTTTGTGCTATGGCTGTATTTTACAGGCTGGAATGCTGAACTGACAAACAGGTTTTGCTGTTTGCCATGTGCTCCTGCATTTGCTCATCCATCTGGATTGATATGCCTAACAAGAGATTAGCTCAACAGGCCCTTGATCCTTTGCAAAGGCCTCTAGGCAGTTCCGTCTCACACACAATAAATAATAAATAACATTAATGGAATGCCAAGAATGTCATTAATAATTTTCAGACATGCAATTCATATTTAGAAGCATTTCAGACATTGTAAAATGCTCAAGTACCAATGACACAGAAATGTTTGTCTGAATGTGTGACAAAGAAGAAACCATGGCCACTAAGAATTTGTTGCTATTGTTGGGGGTTTTTTTGTTGCTATGTCTTCCTTTTTTTGACCTGAGACTAATTAGAACTGACTGAAAACTTGACAGTTGAACATTGATAAGAACTGAGCTTATAACTTAAAAGCTCGTGGTCATGAACAGGACTACCGAGGTTGTTCAAGGCTAATGGTATTGATACAAGTAGTCCATGCAAATAAGGAGACTCTAGAGCTAACATATGAGTCATTACATATGGTCTGAATATGAAATCAATTGACAGTGAATGGGTCCATGGAAACATAGATAAATATTATACAACAATCTGCGTGGAGGATAGTCACTAATGAATGACCAAGGAGGGGAAAAAAGTCCCCACAGTGAAGGTTATTAATGTTTTTATGTACCATTGAAACATAAAATAGCACTGGAAGTTGTACGTACGCAGAGATGAACAACCGAGTTATGCTCCTTATTGTGTTGGGAGCAACTTAGTAATGATTTGTTTCAGACTATCAGAAACTCCTCCTTGAGTTACTGAAGGTGAACAGTAAAATTTCTCAAATCAATTCCCAACTCTTTGTAGTCACTGAACCACCTCAGCTGATGCAAGAAGCTTATTTTTGTTCTGTCATCTCATCTATGTGATAACAGAAATAGGCCTGGCACTCTGTAAATGAAAGAAGACAAACCCACTTTTACAGGTTCATTCCTGCAAAGTGCTGAACAATCCTAGTGATTTTGGACACTTAAAGTCAAGCCCAGAGTTAAAATATCTTTGTGATGGCCAGAGTACCAATATTTTCTGGATTGAACCCTGTGGCAAAACTTTGGCAGCAGCATGAAGACCGGCAAATTCTTGTGCCTGGAAAGAACCCCCTGACAGCTGAGATGAGTTGGGGTAGGAGTCTAAAACAAGAGATATTTAAATGTAGGCTTCCCTAGACTGGTATCTGCACTCACATTGTAGTCAAAGAGGATTATCAATACAATCAATGGTTCTTAATACATCACTCACCCAATTACCTTCGACAAGGTTGTTGTCAACCCGTACAGGGTATCCCTCCTGATATACACACCAGTTGTAACTCCAGTAATGCATGGGTCTCCAGCAGTGCAGGGGTCCTGTGCCACCTCTGCCAGCCTTATGCAGATGTTTTGGTTACTATAAGGCATCTTAGGTGGCACAAGGCACATAAGTTTATGTGTAAAGAAATCTAGAGGGGTTTTCAACTGACAAGAAATAGGAGTTCACTTTGGGGTGAGTGCTAGTACTGCATGAGGGAGTTTCAAATGAAACTACCTTCGAGCAGGCCAAATTTTTTTATATATATATATATAAATTTAACACTATTAATCCTTGGAGTATTTCCAGAGGACAAGATTTGGGTTCCCAAGTGTTGTTGTTGGCCACCATGTGAGACACCCTAGGGTATTAAAAAAGTCTGCTTAGAACTCGCAGATAAGACCCAGAGCTTTTGGGAGATCTTCACATTTTCAGAGTGGGATTGATTCAGTTGTCTAAATGCAGATTTCTTTCTGCTATCCCTTGAGATGCCCCACGTTACCACACCTGGACTCCATCTGCAGCTCCAGGGGGCACAGGGGTCCCAAAGTTCCTGCAATCCTTCTGCCAACCGTGTGGATTTCTTGCATATATTAGAACATCGCAAATAGAACCAGGCACTTCTATTTAGTCATCTGAATCAGTGCAGACCACTGCAAAGAGACAAAAGGCACAATACATAGAGGTATAAGCAGCAAGAAGCATAAAGGTTCTTCTCTGGAGCACTGGATTTGGACCAGGAATGAAATGCCTCACATTAATCCACAACTGTTCAGTTCACCTCAAATAATTAGCAGGTGTAGTTTGGATCGTGTTTTCACTCTTGATTTAGAAACAGTTATTTCAAGATGATGACTTAAGAGAAGATAGAATCAATTTCATTCACGGTAGCTACATGGTGCTCCCCATCTCTCCATCTCTCCACAGTCCTCTTTTTAGTAAATGCGTTTGACAAAACACAGTAATTCACATCAGTAAGTAGGGCTTTGTAAATTATTTTAACAGCTTTTTAAACTATTTTAACTGGTGCTTGGAATCTTGCAACTGTACAGTGCTTCTGTTTGTAAAACTATGCTTAAGAAATCAAAAAGATAGCAAGTGCCTAGAGCTTTGTAAACAGTACAGATTCAAGTAATCCTCCAAAGAAATGTTCATGTATTTGTAATCCAGAAAAGTGTGAAAAAGCATTTCCCCTTTCTCCTATCTTTTTGCACTATCAACCTCCCAGGGGGTTGGTTTTTTTTCTTCATATACCGAGACTATTTTAAAATGTTAATACATCACAGCACAGAAACACAGTATTAGATTAGCAATCATCAATATGGAAAAAAAGATATATATCACTCATATCTTTTGTAGGGTACTAGAGAGGCAATAAATGGAAAAGACATGATCAGTTAGAATACACACATAAAATACTACAAAAGTCATCAGTCTTCCTGTTACTTAATACACGCGGCATGACACTAGGATTCTGATATATTCTTCTGTTTTATAATCTACACCATACCGTGAAATACTTTAAAATATAATAGAAAAACAAAGTAATTTTATAGTATTTAAAATGCAACTGTATAATGTCACTTGTACTTTAGCATATGTGCAACAGATTTTTTTTATATTAAATATATGGAATATATGTTGCTTTCAGAGTAGGAGGATAGGTGACAAATGACAAGTTTTGCTGAGTTCAGTGCTTGAAATCTAACTAATACATCAAAAGACTGTTTACTTAAAATAGGTAGATCTGACCTTTAAAACTACTGTGTTGGCAGGTCACTCATCCTGAAGTCCGAATGAGAAGAAAACCCAAAAATATTCTGATAAATGTCATAATGCTCCACAGATGGACATGATATGAAATGATGGACATGATAGAAAAGACCACAAAGGCTTTTCCATTGTGCCTTTGGCCTAACTTCCTTAGAAATCATCTGATGTGAGATTATGTAGGACGCTGAAGTTAAGGCTTCCGTTTCAGATATTTTTGATGGTGTCTTCTAAGTTACAAGAATGAGCTGGTTGTCAAATTTGCAGTATTTCATCACTGAAATCTTTCAATGTTATCAAAGCCCAGGACATTTTTCATAAATGTCCCTAATCTAAGATTCACTTCCTTTCTCATTTAAACATAGTCATATTTAGTTCATTTCCAGGGCATCACACTGGCTCCGATGATTGTGTTAATAGTCGTCTGCCCCAAGCTGCTCAATAACCACTGCAGCACCAGCTGAGCCTCTGACTTTATACAGCTTCAGAAGCTTTTTCTGTAGTGTGCTCATTTTGAGGAGGGGAAAAGGACTCCCACTGTGACTCACACAAGTTTCAGTGGGAATTATGCCACTTAGGTCAAAGGAAATTGTGTCCCTCTCAAAGATACAGTGCCTGCTGTAAGAAAAACATGGATAATTCTTTGGGGGTGTATGCTTAAATTTTTCAGTTTTACACATGGAGGTTGGTATGGAAATGTAATTGAAAACATAAATAATAAATGTATTACTGGCACAGGAGTTAGATGTAGTTTCTTGAGTTGTTGGCTCATGCCTGTGGGAACAGCAGGGTGGCATATTTTTCATGTGGTTTAAAATCCAAGCTGTTTTAAATATTACTGAGCACCAAACAAAGTAGTAACTGAAGTCCATTAGGCTTCCTAACAATTTCCTTCTTGGATTGTACCTGTGACTAACCAACTAAAACCACACTGGTATACTCATCCCTCTGGAATTAGTAGATTTCTAGGCTTTCTGATGTGTTCATTTCCATACTATCTGACAAATAACAAGTCTATTCTTGTAATGCAGACACACTCTTCTAGCAAACACGACACTGAGGTTCAGACGGGTTTGTTTAAAACCCATATGAAGTCAGTAGTAGGACCTGGAGCAGAGGCTAGGTCTTCTTTGGCCTAGACTTGTATCTGAACCACAAAACAACTCCTATTTCATCCCTTGATGACTGGTTCATTAGCAGAAACTTTTCCCATGTAGTGGCCAATGAAACCCAAAAGACAGACTCATGACTTCTCTCACTGGATTCTACTAACTACCTGGTAAATATTTTCAGTATCAAGGGCCTGAGAAAGCTCACTGAGTCCAACCCCGCAGCAGCACAAAAGTGGCTAGCCGCCTGTGAGCCTCAGAAGATTCAGAGGTTCAATTTGGAGAGCTACCAAAAAGTTCAGATACTTGTACAGAGTTTATCCAAACGATCTGAACCCTCAAGAATGCAGACATGGGCCTCCCGACAACAGACATTTTAGTTAGATTTCCATTCGTTTCTGTTCCTTTTATGCCAGAAATGCAACAAAACCTGCCTTTGTTTTGGGTTTGGGTTGTTGGTTTTTTTTGACTTGAGAGCTCTAAGTGGAGCCAGAAGCATCACACAGGAGCACAGATTTACAGTGAAGCAAAGTGCAGCGGGGAGCTTATCAAAACTCATCAAGGTTTGGTTTGAATTTCTGAGCGTGTGTATGTGCTTGTACATGCATGTGTATGAGTGTAACTTGGTTTTCAGTCTATACTCGCTGGACCATTCAAAGGGGATACTGTTACAGTTAGTTCCCCACAGCCCCCAAAGATGAGAAAATAGCTACTTGGTACCCTAACAGGTTGCTATTTGAACATTTTTCATTAACCAACAAGAACGCAACCCTTTCAGAAATTGCTTTCGATATCTGATTGCCTCCACAAATGAAGGAAATTGCAGCTGCCCAGGGTTGACCTAGACAGGTTCAGTATGCTGCTCACTCATCTGCCTGTCTGAGAGGGGATGCTGATGAATGTTTAGGGAGCAGTTGCTGATACAGTTGTTAGCATTACTATCTCTAAGTCACACGCTTTAAAAAAGTGACTGGATTGGCATCATTCATTCACTCTTTGTGTGTCAGGACAGGGTACCATGGGAAGGCCTGCAATGAATGATGGAAGTAGGACCAGTCCATTACCTTTTCAGTGTATTTGATAGCATAGGATTGCAAAATGCCATCCACTGCACAGAGCGCTAATTTGCCTACCATTGTTGCATACTCATATGAAAGATAGCAGGGCTTTATTTTTCTTTGCTTGCTCTGTTAGTTTTGCTGTTTATTTTCCTCTGTCACATCCTCCGTAATAAAAGCTGGCTTTTCAAAATAAGCTAGAAAAAATTCCCACCAGCAGGTACTGAGACACTTGAGAATCCCACTTCGACATGCATCAAAGGGGGTTCACAGATGAATATTTGCTAGTGCACTTCAGCAGCGACTCAGATCCTAACCAGCAATAAAAGGCAAACCAAGGTGCAGTCCTGTTTTTTAGCTTCTGTGATCCACACAAAAAGCAAGAATTAAAATTCTTCTTCAGGCTTTGGACCAAAGAAAGCCCAAGACGCATCAGATTAGCTATAGCTTTTGGCAGTGTTGTCCATGGGTGTGTGACTAGTAAACTGACACCATAAGATGACACTGCTTTCTTAAAATTTTTCTTGTTTTTAATAAAATTACTCAGTAAATGTCATGACCTTCTAACTCTTTGCATCTTTAAAGGGCATAAGTTTGTGAAAGTGAAAAAAATAAACACAGGAAAAGTTTTAGAAATGTATATCACCCTGTTTAGTAGATATGCAGACCAATCTTTCTCAGATTTTCTAAATATAGCTGGTTTTATTCAAAAATCTTGAACCTAATAGCCTTAACACATTATACGAAAATATTTGCTCAGGTTCATTGTTCACAAGCATTTTCCTTTCACCCCTCCCTCCTCCTGCTCCACACTTTCTCTGCTTAACTAAACACATAGGAAATTAACAAAGTCTGTGACCTAACAAGTGGCAATTCATAAATTCATTAGATTAAAAAAGACTAGTAACACAGCAATTCCTTTAATAGGTTTCCTTCCAATCTCTAATTTACATTTCTGTCTGCCCTGGCAAAGATATTACTTCGTTAAGACTTTTTTTTCCCCACCTAAATTAGAGAAATTTTAATGACTTCTCTTATTTATTGCTTCCATATGCAAGTAGTTATCTTTCTTGCAAATGGAAATGAGACCCAAAATTGCAACAAATGGGGCCAAGCCGCTGAGTGCATATGTTCCTTTTTGGAGAAAGTACACATGCCTGATCGAATTAACTTTAACCTCTCTGTCCATTGAACAGACATCCTCTAATGTGGGGGCTTTTAAAACTGTTCTCGTTAAATTTATTTTGAATCGCTGAGAACACTCTATCACGGTTTCAGCAAATAACCTCTGATAATATTAAACACCTGGTAAGCACGGGACCCAGGGGACATTGTGCTGCCGTGTTTGACCCATGACCTCCGGCAGTGAAGTTCGGCCCTTGTGATCCACTCGGATTTAGACAAGAAAGCTATTCTGAGGGAAAACACCTGCTCGCAAGGGCTGACCCCAAGCCAGTGCACAGTTGAAAAAAGTCAGCTGGGTAGAAATAGACCAGAGCCCCATGCAGGTGTTTCCTACAGCACCACACAGCTAAAAAACAAGGGAAAATAAAGGATAATGTGGGCAACAGTTGGGTGCTCCCTCAGCTGTTTATTTGGGTTTGCATAGAGTGAGCTTCTCCTGGTGGGTGCCAGGAAATTAAGAAGAACCTACTGGTTCTGCATTTCTGAGTCTCCTGGGACTTAGAGTTGGCCAGTGCAGATCCCCAGTCTGGTGGGCTCCAATGGGACTCAGAGCCATGACAAGAGGCAAATCTTTCCTACCCATGGCCTTCGCTGCTGTTTCCATATTCAGCAAAAAAGAAAAAAAGGTATGAATGGCTTCTTCCTCAGGAGAGTCTTTTTGGTTCTTATTTTCCTCTTACTGAGACGTCGTTTAATCTACTGTTATTTGAGAAATGTGTTGTAAATGAGGAGTTAAAAGCAACAACAACAAAACTTCCTGCTAGGAAAGAGGAAGAGGTAAATCCTTCCCTAGCTAAGCTAAGATTTTTACAGCGTTTCATTTTATGCACTGCAATAATGATTCTTTTTAAGTAGAGGGGACCCTACTTTCATTCAGTACTTTTTAGTCAAATGTCACATTACTCATTTTTGTCAACAGGTCTGCACAGCGACAGGTCAGTGAGAGGAAAATATTTAATCTATCTCTTTATTTATTAAGTGAGTATCATGAAATAAGATGACAGGGATGGAAACCTAACCCTTTTGAAATTCTTCCGTTAATTTCTTCATACACTTTTCTCCAAGGTCACTGTTGGATGCAGGACTTGAATGACACTCACTTGCTCACCCAAGGGCTGTCAACACACCTCTGTTCATCTGATGAGAGCACCTTCAGCTGGCATCAATAAAACTCTTCCACTCCAGACTGTCTCAGGCTCTGGAGCTCTCAGATATTAAACAGCCAATTCTGGACCATTTAAAAACAGCCAGGCGACAGGGGTAAGGGAAAAGGAATGGTTGTTTCTCTGCAAGAAGAATTCAGCTACAACTTGTCAGCATTCATTTCAGCTTTGCCTTTTATAGCCTTCAGATCTGAATTGCTCTCCATCACTCTGCTGAAGGCAGGGTTTGTATTCCTGTCCTAGATGTGAAAGGTCAGTGCAGTGGAGAGCATTGTGCAACCACTCTCATTAATATGACCGGATTCCAAAAAAAAAAAAAAAAGGAAGAAAGGAAAAAGAAAAAAAAGAAAGAAAGAAAGAAAGAAAGAAAGAAAGAAAGAAAGAAAGAAAGAAAGAAAGAAAGAAAGAAAGAAAGAAAGAAAGAAAGAAAGAAAGAAAGAAAGAAAGAAAGAAAGAAAGAAAGAAAGAAAGAAAGAAAGAAAGAAAGAAAGAAAGAAAGAAAAAGAAAGAAATGAAGGAAAAAAGAAAGAAAGAAAGGAAGAAAGAAAGAAAGAAAGAAAGAATTATTGGCAAGCGGAGTGGTACTAACAATTTGCCTTCATCTTTTGCCCAGCATCTTGGGCTTGATAAAGACTAACATCTGAAAACAATCATTGAAGCACATTAGGGTTTTTTTCCAAGTCATATCAAACTACAGTCTAATAATGAGACATTTATTCTGCAGCATTTTAAGATTTAAACAATTTGCAATCTACTTCCAAGATGACTGAGATGGAAGCAGGAAGAACACAAGTTCTTTAAGTAACTTCCTCACTGCTCCGTAGTCATACACTGGGAACACTTGACACCCAATTGCATTCATCCTGCTGGAAGTAAATGCAAGTCATCACTTCACATAAGGCTGCTGGTATGATTTCTGCCAGGGCTGATAACAATGTCCTATTGTTGATGAGCCTCTGTCAGTTCCACTTAGCAGTGAGAATGTCAATTTGTCAAGTGTTTTTAAGAGTGGAAGGTGAGAGACAACCAGTACCAATTTCACTTGGAGCCAGAGGGTTGAATCCCCCCCAGATGTCCTCACTATACAGGGTAACACAATGTGATGGGAGGCTGTAGCCACTGGAAAAACAGTGAAGACATTTTTTAAGATTACGCTCCTGGGAGTGTAAAAGGACAGTATCTTTGCTTATTCTTTAGAAAAACTCCCGGCTGTCTCTAAAAACAGCATAAAAATTAAATTAAATCCAGACATTAGACCTGAAAATTTCCCGTCCATCTGTAAGGCCTCTGTTCTTAGGGGACTTCGTTCTATCTGCCTGTAGTGCTGCTAGTGCTTAAACTTCACTACTGTTCCCAAATAGTAGTGCACTGTCATTATTCCATATGGAAGGAAAACTGACCTCTAAAGAATCACAACAGATGATCAGATTGCTTACCCCATGCTCACGCATTAATGCACTGACTATCCAATTCAGGTCCTAGCAGACAAATGCCTACATTATGTCACTGTTTCCACCAAGGCTCCCTGGGCTGGATGAGCGTTGGGACACAGGGATGGATTTATCTCACCTGAATTCCACCAAGGTCCACTGTGTTTCCTGCCAACAGAGAAAGCAAGGTGCCTCTGAGAGTCCTGATCATTTAAATAGCCAGGAAAAGGCCACAAACAAGAGGGCTGCCTAGAAGAAACATTAGGAAAAGGGACCTGGAGTAGAATTTAAGACTGCTGAAAATAACCTGTATCCTTTTGCATCTCTCAGGGCATTTCTTTCAGACTAAGCCTGGTAGGGAACCAACTCCTACAAGCCACCCTCTCACTGTTCTGCAGACAAGAGATATGTCAACTTCTAGGACTCTTGGCTTGGTGGCTTTCACAGGCACCACATTAAATATGAAAAAGAAACAGCTCAGAAAAATAACACAATAAAGAAAGCTTTCCTCTGTGCTTTATTAATCTTTGTCTTCTGGTTTAACCTCAAGTAATCAGTTTTCAACACTGTTTTAATAGCTTACTATTCTGCTCTGCACCATTAGCTGCCTATTCCAAACCCTTTCTGCATAAGCAAAAGCCAACTACAGCACACAAGACAACTTAACCTGATACAGTCCCAGGGCTCTCCCTTTGTTTCCCACATACTGGGTACCTGTTTAGTTTCCTCACTGGTTCCTTACTCATCCATGTTATGCTGTGGCATTCTCCACGTGGCAGTCTCAGTTTCCAGCTGAGTACTAATCCTACCAGGAGCTTTTCTATAAAGTTTTATTCACTGTTTTGCAGTCTGAAATAATTATTTTTGTCTCCCAATTTTTAGGTGTTAATGACAATTTTGTGGGAGAGGAAGGAGTAAATCATAAAGAGATCGTGTTTTCCTCTTTCCTCAACATCTGTCGCAAGTGCTTTGCTTAAAGTGCTCTATTGAATTTAGAAAAGTTTTTTTTATTTATTTTAAATTGATTTTTTTCCTCTTGTTTTGCTCTCATGAGTAAAAAAAAAAAATAAAAAGGAAAACAGCTGCTTTAGATAAAATCATACTGCAAAACAACCACCTGGTAATGAGACTACCCAAATTGTTAACAGTAGGGATAAAAGTCAACAGAGAGTTTTAGAAAATATATACATTCTCTTGCTGTTGGGCATATGCTACCCTCCAACTAATGAAATTAAGATTTTTTTTCCCTCCCCGCAAAGGTGGGTTGTTCCAAAGATGCTTAATGCAGCCACATTCTTGTGAAGCAACAGGTTCCAGAGACAAAGCAACAGAGCAGTGAGTCATTTGGTTTGGTACAGCAAAGCTACCCTTACCTTACTAAGATTTTGTCCAAAACTGGTTTTAGGGTTTAAAGGTGCAGTATTTTCATATCCTGCTGCACCGTCTGGATCAGACTTGGAACAGACAAAGCACAATTCAAAATACCGCTCTTATGATATTCAGTAAGCATGGATTTCTGCAGGTCTCAAGGAATTTCCATCAGGATGATTTCCTTTATCGTATCCTTTGATTCATCACTGTGATTTTCCAACGTTGGGGTTTCTTTTCTCCCCCACTCATAAGAAATCTTCATTTGTACAAATGAAGAACAAGTGGGAGTCAACAACATGGGAGGTGGGACAGTCTTAACTCCACTGGTAAAACATGTTCAGAAAAAAAAAAAAAAAAAAAAAGAAAAAATCATGGTAGACCTTGAAAAGAAAAGCAGCATCTCTCTAGTTGTTCGCTAATCAGTCCCAGGTACAGATTTACTATAGGCTAAGAAGGGAAGCAGAATTGCTTTTACTACTGCCTGCCAAATGCATAATTGTTGCTGTTTAGGAAAGAATGTTCTCCTTTTTCCCAGCTTGTTTGAGTGGTAAATTGCCCTTTCCTTAGTTTTGTGGAAAAACACATTCTCTCTGTAAAGCAAACCTGATAGTATACATACTTTGATTTTTATGCCCTTTCTATTAAAGAAGTTTGGCTGAGTAATATACGATCTCCTTTGGTACTACATATGTGTACAATCAAGTAGTAAAGGCCTGCCACAGTTCTCCACATAACAATATGCAGTATTTTCAAATACTGCCTTATTCAATCGATTGGTGATGAATTTACAAAAACTCTTACCTGCCATGCTGGAAAAGTTCACTTGAGCAACTCCGAAAAGGCAAACAGAAAAAGAAGGAAAAAGAAGGTGTAAGAAGGTGCATAAATTATTGTAGCCCTGGGGCAGTGTGTGAGTTTTACGGGGCTATTTATTTTGCTGTTCAATAAAAATGTGTAATAGACCCACTGGACCTATTACTTGCCCACTGGACCCATTACCTCTATTGAACAAGGGTAGTGTAGCATAAAGAGAGGGGTGATTGGCAGCCGAGTCTCTTCCAGCCCGGTCGGGGCTGTACTGGGGCTGCAACCCACTGCTGAGCATGCTTCCCACCTCCCCTCCGCAAGAAAACACAAAGACAGATAGAGAGGCTGCAGGAAGCCCTGGTGTCTGAGTGACAGTGAAAAAAGTACATTACAGTCACAAAGAAAAGCAGGTGTGAGCTTTCTGTTGTTCAGCCAAGTATCTTCACGGTCTGAAGTTGTTTAGCAGGACAGGTTTGGCCAGTACAGCCACAGCCGGGACACGGTGTCCTTAAGTAGGAAATGGTTAATGGTAATCTGTGCTTCTTGAAGTCTTGATCTAGCAAGGTGCTGAGCACTGGGATCCCAGCCCAGCTGAGCACAGAAATACAGGCTTAGGTACTTAAAGTTAGGCACACACAAAAGTGCTCTCCAGCTAGATCCTTCCCATTTTTCAAACTCTGATTATATTCTTGGCACAGTGTTCAGTACTTTTAAATGTTAAACCCATTTCACACAAATATTCAGACTTCATGCAATCGTTAAATAATTAATCACCATAAACATAAAATTTAGAAAAACATGTTTAATACTGGTAATTATAAATGAAATATTTCATATTAGTTAAAGTCTCACACTTACTGATGGCCTCTTTGTGGAAGCGTGAACTGATGCAAAGAGACAACACCACGCTTTGCTTATATTCCCAAGTCTGGTATGTGGCAGGAATGGGAAAGTACCCAGCAGTTTCCCATAGAGGTCCACAGAGTTATAGCATCCTTAGAAGAAACAGAATAAAAGAAAGCTTATGACATCACTGGAAAAATTTCTACAAAATTTATTCCAGTCAAAATGGCTCTCGCATACCATGAAGTCAGAAGGTTTAGGTGTGTTTCTTCTGGAACAAGGTGAAGGGAATTGATTATAATAGCTTAAATTCTCAACATAAAATGAATAAATCAAAGGAAATTGTTTTTTCATTTTGCTCAGGGTTTTCTTTTACTTATTTATTTTTAAAGTTAGCTCTAGTTCATCAGGGATGTATTTTACTCAAACATAATACCAAAAATCTACCAGAATAGGCAAATGTCTTTCCGTAGCCTTAAAAGACAGTATCACACAATGCAACACCCTCAATTATGAAATTCTTTACATGTGCAGCCTCAGAAACTCTTGCAAGGAAGATAACTATCCTTATTTGCCTTTTACAGTTGTGGAAACTGTGGAAACTGATGAGAAGTGGTTTACTCATCCAAGGAGATATTGGCCGTCATAGAAATGGAAGTGTTTGAAAATTCTGTTCTTTCAGCACAAGGGGATTGTATTTCCATTGCTATTGCAAACAGCTTCATCAGGTTTGCTTCAGTTTGCAGTACTGAAGCCTGCCCCAAATCCCTCTGATTCGTGTCTAGGACTCGCCAACAATCTTGTGGTAGTTTTGTATGCAGGTACCTCAAGACACCTTGATATGCAGAGTTGTGTCAAGACATAATGGTGTCATCACAACTCAGCCACTTCCCCTGCTACCTGTACCTTCCTCAGCCGTTGCACAGCTTGTGCTACATCAAATTAGACTCACAGTGTCAGGCTTAAAGCCTTTCTAATCTCCATTACTGCTAGGTTAGGTCCCACTGTACCAGGTTCAAAGCTCAATTTGAAAGCAGTAAAGGTGCACCTCAGGCCCAGTACTTGTATGAAGGGAGAGAAACCACTTACTCTCATACATCTATTTGACATCTTCTCCAAAAGGAGTTCTGCTCAAAGCATCCTTGCTACATCTTTTTAAAAAGTAAAATCCATGGTCTTGAGCTGCCAGAAAAAGAAGTAAAGACTTGCTTGGCTTTCTTCTGTAGCAGCTGTGGCCATAGGAAACAGATACTCTTCAATTCCCACCCAAGCACATGTTCATGTAGCATGCTTTTTCTACTGTTTTAATTCAGCCTCTAATTCTTCTTTTTTTAAAACATTTACCATTATTATTATTAATAATATTATTATTAATAATAATAATGGGCCATGTTATAGGTCCTTCTTCTGGTGGCTTACCTATAACAAAAATCTATTTGTTGGTATAGAAGCAAGTTGGAGGAAAAAAGAGTGCTGATTATTGCTCTTTGAATAGTGATATATATTCATGTTAGAATGGACGTTTCTGTAATTTTACACAGAAAAAAACATAGTTAGAATTTTCTAGATTGTTCTTGGAAAACTTATGAACAACAACTAGAAGTCTGGAATTCACTTAGAAATTGAGTCTTATTTACTCTCTTTTTTTTTATTATTGCATAAAACAATGAAAGGAGAGAGATTGCTATTTAAGTGCTAAGTAGACTGCCAATGGTGATTTGTACTTTAATCTTTTTCAATATTTTTGGTTGGTTTTGTCTCTATAAAAAAAGATTGTGAAGATTGGATGTAATGTGAGCGTGAAGCAGAGGATAAACTGGAATGAAATTCAGCCCCTGGGCTAGAGTCTAAAGCTGTAAAACAATCCTTCCTGGCCACTGTCTTGGCCCATGGATTGGGAAGAAAGCCACTGAACTTTCTATTCCTTCTCAAGGGCAGTGAGAGTCACTCACATGCAGCTGCCAAACCAAAGCATTTTTTTTTAAATGTTGGCTCAGCCTGAACTAAATTAAACAGGTTTTGTTTCTTCTTGAAGAAATTAAAAAAAAAAAAAAAAGAAAAAAACGTTTTTGAGTCAACAGAGAACAGAAAATTTCATTTAGAGGCACTGCACATAAAAGCAAATGAAGCAAAGAGCCAGATCCCAGAGGAAAGAGATGTTTCCCTCCTTTTATCCAAAAACTCAGTAGTTAAAGCACCATATAAGACACAGGAGACCTGCATTCCACACCGCTTGTGAGAATTTAATGTATAGCCTAACTCCCAGACTATAGCTGCTTCTGCCATATGTTTGTCTCATTTTCTCAACTGAAGGATATTGCATGGACTGCACATGGGGGACACGGAGAAGAAGGGACTCAGTGAATCAGACCATCACACAGCCAGGTAGATTGGAAGGGACCTCAAGAGCTCTCTGAACCCACCTTCCACTCAGAGGAGGTCTGTTCAGATCAGGTTGCCCAGGGTTATGTCCAGTTTAACCTTGAACACCTCCAACGAAGGAGATCCCACAGCTACCCTGGGCAACCTCTTCCAACATCTTGACCAGCTTCATGGTTGATCAAGAAAAAATTTCTTGTATCAAGAATTTTCAGATTTTCATGTGTTTCAAGCAGTGTCTATTGCCTCTTGTCCTATCCCTGTACACTTCTGGAAAGAGTTTGGTTTTGTCTCCTCTCTTGTTGGGTAGCTGTAGACAGCAATCAGATCCCCCCGAAACTTTCTCTTCTCCAGGATGAATAGATCCAACTGCCTCAGCATCTCCTCATATGGCAGGTACTCCATTCCCTAACCAGATTGGCAGCCACTCAGGGGACTTCCTATGGGGACTAGGAAGCCCAAAACTGGGCATGCGATTTCATGAGTGTCAGATAGAGGGGAAGATTCATTTCCTTCTCCATCTGTGGCTAGGTAAGCACATAGCTAACGCAGCCCCTGGCCTTCATTGCTGCAAGGGCACGTTACTGACTCGTGTTCGACTTATCCATCAGGACCCCCCAGATCATTTTCTGTAAAGTTGACTTTCTGGGTAGTAATTACCAAATGCCCAGGTGTCCAAAAGTGCTAGACAAACAGATACTATATGCACAGTAAGTCTGTGCATATGTGGTAATTCAAACTGGAAGTCAATTCCCCTCAACAGCCTCATACTATTTTTACCTTTTTTATGGTGAAAAGTTAGGAGTACTTAAGTGGGCAATGAGCCTTGCCCCACCATCTTATTCTCCATTGGTATGTGTTAGTTACTAATTAATCATGATAATCATGACAATAGATCAGTAAGAACAGTCTGGCAAAGAGCAACAAAGGATTTTTGATTGCTGAGCAACCAGTCATAGGATGGGAGTGGTGGAATATTTGGGATTAGTTAAGATTAACCAAACATTAATACCTCTAAAATTAAAGAACAGAATGTCATAATCTTTAAGAACGTATCATGAACTGGTGTCACAGAGTGAGCAACAAACCAAGCAAATTGTGTGGCAGCTAATGACATGCACTCAGTGAGCATCCCCTGAGGAGTTACTGACACCACTACAAATTGCTTCATCATTTCAGCTCAGTTACAAATGCAGCCATGCAAAGATGGCTGGACATCTCTCTTTCACTATCTCGCATACCCATACATGCACGTACATGCACACCCCACACCCCCCACACCCCCCCAGGTAGACATCTGATGTGTAACATATATTTCCATAATATGCTTAAGGATATGAGGAATTATTTTAAAAGGCTAATTACTATCACTGCCTTTTTTATACTGTCCTTCAGATTGCAGAGATTCCTTGAAAACTGACTTACCCTTTCATACCATGTCTTCTGATAAGACACAGAATCATGCCTTACAGACTTGCACCATGTTTTTGTCCTTATTTAAAAACACTGTGTAAAGTCTTTGCGTGCTTTTGTCAGGGAGATGGAAAAACAAATACTGCACCAATATCATTGTGTTGTATGATGTATTTCTATAAAGACCATACTAATAAAACAGATATTGTGGGTGATCATAGCCTAGAAATCTTCCCATTAAGCAGAATATGTCTCCTATAAAGAAACACAACATATCGTATGGGCATTGAAAAATTTGTTATTTCTTTTGCACTGAAATCTATTAAAATTCTGTTACATTCAGAATAAAAGTCAAAGTATTAGAACAATGGAATCCTGAAAGACAACACCTTCCTCTTCCTCAAATATGAGGATTTTCACTTCAGTTGGATTTATTAATAATGTGCATATAAGCAATATATGTGTGTGTGCATGGGTGTTGTACAGAAAATATATGTAAATATATATTTATACATATATGCATAATAAAATAACACTAAAATTAGATTATTTGAATTCAGGTAAGTATTGAAATACCTCAAGAAACAGGATCCAAAGTGTGTGGGTCAGGTATTCATAAAGTTAAGGGAGTACTAAAAATATATCTGCCTTCTCTGGAATCTCAGCAGCATCATTAGCTTCAACAACCCTAAACCTCAAATAGTTTACCACTGCAGAGGTGAAGTTTGGGAGGAAGGTGTGCGTGGATACAGTCCCAGCAGCTCCCTTTCACAAATTGGTTTCTGTGGACACAGACTTCCCCTTTATGCCTGTGGACAACAGATGATTTACGCTGAGTTCAAGGAGATACTCATCTGGGCATGGGTTGCACAGGGAGGACCTGATGCATGAGGTTGTGTGACTAGCAAGTCTCTCAGGACCTCTTCTTTTGGCTGTGATTTGGGGCTCATCTCTGAGCCGCTGATTTTCACAGAATCACAGAATCAATTTGGTTGGGAGACACCTCTGGGATCATCGTGTCCAACCTTTGCCCGAACATCCCCATGTCAACTAGACCATGGCACTAAGTGCCACGTCCAGATTTTTCTTAAACACCTCCAGGGATGGTGACTCCACCACCTCCCTGGGCAGCCCATTCCAATGCCTAATGACCCTTTCCATGAAGAAATGCCTCCTCATTTCTAGCCTGAACTTCCCCTGGCGCAGTTTCAGACTGTGTCCTCTTGTCCTGTTGAAGCCTCCATACTGACTGCGCCATCAGCTGTGACTGGCTTTAGCAGAAGGCTGACAAATGCCATATCTGATGCTGTATCTCTGCTGGTCTCAAAGATTTGTCTCTGTTCTCCTCCTTTACACTGAAAGCAGACTTGCCAACTTCCCATAGCCTGTGAGCAGCAGTCAGGACTGTCTCCGGGCATGTTAAGTGACAAAGTACACTTTAATGGCCCCTTAAGACATATCTGAGCACACAGAGCCCAACACACTCCTGGTGGTAGGTCATAGCAGCGCTGAAGGTAGCACTTGTACGCTTGTTTGACAAGGTCATCTCAACTTTAGGCTAAAAATCACTCAAAATGTTACATAGGTTTAACCATAATGTAACCAGTCGACTTCTATCTGACAGAGGCACTGGGCTCAGGGTTTCAAAAGAAGAGCTTCTCATTCAAAACTGCCTTGTTGTCTTTCCTCTCTTTAAATAAATTTCTGTTACAATTTTCATTATTGCCTTCACATTGCTTAGGGCACAACAGGGTGAAGATGCCCTACATAATGTGTGTAAATTTTGTATTAGTCCGCAAGTTCTTGTTAGTCTCCTTTCAAGTTTTCTAAAGGTTTACTGCCTAACCATTCAGCAATCTTGACTTTCATAAAACACTAGCAAGTTATTCATGACCAGACTCTTTACAGGTGTTCTATGACGGATCATAATATGTTGTGAAACACAGAATATTAGTTGGAAGACCATCAATGGTATTCTTTCATTTAAGGCAATCTAATATTTGGTCTGTAAAGTTTAATGGTTTCATGGTCCTTATTTCTTTTCATTAAGTTGTCCAGACATTTAGCTTTACTCATGCCATACACACCTACATTTAGCTGACAACACTATGCAGAACTGGGCTATGACTCTGTGTGTATGAGTGTGTATCTCCATTTATTTGTATAAAAATATATGTTTGTATACACGTATACACGCACTGGACTGTCTCATTTTCTTGGTACAATGTCTGTTTCTCTTACCTGGAGATGGTAACTTGCCATATGTGGATTTCAAATACTTACAGGAAGGACTAATTAAGAATCTTAATTTTGGCTTTGGACATGCAGGTCAGATTTTGCCTACAATAAGTGTCATTAGAAATACAGAATCTGCTCCTGCACTTTAGTTTTGAGCACTATCTAATAGGCTGTCAATAAAATCATTTGAACTCTACAAATGCAACAAAACTAAAGTTGGATTAATTTCACGTACTTTTAGCCATAGAAAATTTGAGCATCCAGTCTAAGCTAGTCACCTAGACTACATGTAATGTCACTGCAAGGAGCAATAAACCTGTAGAGGGTAATTCATCCTCAAAATAAGCACTAAAATAGGTGGAATGAATTACCTCCAAAGGTATGTGTGCCTCTACTTGCAGTGACTACAAATGCAACCTACATGACCACTTGAAATTGGACACCCCACTGTTCGATGGCTAAAATTAGACTGAGACATATCCCACCTGTAAAAGAGAATTTGTTGCCAAGACGAAGTAATTCATTAATATCACAACAAGTATTTTAAAGTTAACATACACTATCTTGAAATCTCTACTTGAGCACTTCTGGTTCTCCTGAGAAGGGTCTTAAGGAACTCCAAGACTGGGCTGCAGCAAGCATGGAAGGCAGCTGGAAACACCTTAAAAATTAACATGTGTGAGTGTGTTTCTCATTGTCTCTGAGACATACCTGTAACAGATACAAATAAACTAAATAAGTGAGAAGTACTAATTTTCTCAACAACTTTGGAAAGCCACAATTGGAAGGCAGCATTGCCATTTAGCAGCTGCCCCTTCACAGAATTTTTAGTATTCCTGTATTGCCGAAGGGTGATAAGAAATGCCAGCTGGAAAATAACATGACAAATGAAGGCAAGGACATTGCGGCACACACTGCTAATACAGAGAGGTGAGCTGCAGGCTTCAAGAATTCTGTCTCCAGAGTTAACAAAACAGAGTCTTAAAAATACAGGACTATAAATGACTGATGACATACAGTACAGTCCTTTGACACTGCTAGCAACCATATGCACTGGACAACCAGTCTGGCCAAATTTCAAAGTCTTAGGCAATGCTAAAGAACAAATGTTAAAGATCTGTAGTATAAAAGAATCAGTCACAAGAGCTACAAAAGGCAAAGAAAAAAACAAAACAAAACAACAAAAAGACCCTGGAAGACAAATCAAGAGCATTGCCAATACCCTAGATGATAAATCCTGGAGGCCTAATGAAAGTAAACAGATAAAGAGTAATTAGGAAGGGCAGAAGAAAGGGTCATTATCCAGAAGTTGTATAAGCAACAGTGTACATATATATATACACACATATTTATAAGTAGATAGATAGACAGATATGAGAATGAAGGACTCCAAAGGAAGTGTAACGACTGACTTGAACGTAAGCTGAAAAGTCTGATTAACTGAAAGATATGAAATACCTTGAAATGTTTTTGTCCTAAATAACTAAAACTTTGCTTTATTACTTAGTTTTGAAGGAGCAGGCACAAGACTATTGGAGACATAGTGTGAGAACCAACATTTGGCAAACCATGGCCAAGACCAAGAAGGACATGGCTCAGCAGGGCTGTGAGCGGAGAGTTGCATGCCTGATCATATAAGGTGAGTCAAATCCAATTAGATTTCTAGCTGGAATTTCTGGCTAAAATAAAACAAAGTATTGATTAGAAAGGTACCTAGTAAGTATAACGGCAAGTGTATTCCAGAGTCAGATCCTTGGCTTGAACACAGCAATAACTTCTGCAGACTTAGCTTTGCACACTGTGAGAAGTTCCAGTGACTATGAAGGCAGTCAGTACGCCAGGTAAGCATGTGCGCAAGTCTTTACAGCATGTAGAAACTCGGCTAAAATTGTCTTAACTATGAAACAGCATATGTAGTCCTTACTGAGTTTGGCAAAATACGTAGATATACATATTGTAGGAAATTAAGCCATTTATATTAAGATGCTTTTATGTAAATACCTGCCTAAAAGAAGTCAGATTTTAAAATTTTAGCCAACACCATACCTTCTAGAAACTCCTCTAGACCATGCACACGTATAATACACCATACTTCAGGGTCAGATACCTGAGCAACAATGTGTCAGGTGTTTGTTTTGCTTAGTAATTTCCCCCAAGAGTTTAGGCTCCGGAAAATCTATTTTTCTTTGCTTCATTTCCACATTGTAAAAAGTCGAATGCTAATTACAGTTTTGGAAAAATATATCTTACGTCTGCTGAATGAATATATTGCCATTCATGAGCTCAGTTTTTTGTTCACATTTTGGTAAAAGAAGACAAAATAATTGGCATGAAAAATTATGAGGCATTAGATAAAGGTCAGATGCCAAATTATATCAAATTATACAGAAAGGTATTTCCTGTGATTTAATGTATCAGTAAGATATACATATTTTACTGTTTATACCATATTCTGTATCAACATGTAAAAAAAGAGCAACTGAACAAAGAAAATGCAGGAAACTTAGTTTATTACCGTGAATATGTCTTCCTACCAAGTTCGTTACGATTCAATCTGCTTTACAAACTGTAGGGACAATTGTCTAATTACAGGCAATTAAAGGTTTTTCTCTATCAGGAGAGGTGACGTGATATCTGATTTTTAATTATGAATAAATCTTGGTCTATTCTTACCTGTAGTCTCCTGGTTAACTTCTAAAATATTTATAAAGGATTTAAGAAAAGAGTCCCAAATTTAATTTTATATTTCTTAAACCATTGTAGCAGAGTTGTTAATATAATAATGGATATTATATGGGGAACAATAACTATTTTAATTATCCAGTTATTTGGGTATAAAACAATCCATGACTACTAAGGAAAAGAAAAATGTCCTACAGAGCAGAGCCTGAGCTGGTATAAATCAGCATTTAAGTTTATAAGCTTATTTACTTGTGAACTTCTCCCCATAAGTGGTTTTCATGTCTGAATAATATTCTGACAGCAACTATTATAGCAAACTGTAACACAAGTCATCTTTAGGTTAGATTTTTATTTTTCATTATCATCCAGGGATTAACAAAAATATATGATAAATTATAAATGTGTCTAACAATCTATTAAGTATTATTATGTCTGTAAATACAATCCAAAATATCATGCTGCTTTAATGTTTATAAATGTGTGCACATATGCTGGCAAATAACACACATACTTATAGTTTTAAAAATTGGTAATCAAACTTCAATATATTCAGCTGGTCAAATTATCAGCAAATGTTTTACTAATTTACAGTAGAATATTTTGTAATTAAAAAGAGAAGACTTACTTCCCAACTATAGCATGCCCATACTGTACACATATTTTTCAAACAGAAAAATGTGAGAATGGATGTGACGGCAGCACACATTCATTATTTGTGCAGACATACCATTTTCAGCAAGTTAAGTAAAAACATTCAGCAGTAGCAATGTGTGGGAAATATTTTACATACAAGAGCTCATTTTCATATGGGTTCATTTTTACGGTAATTTTTTTGGAGACTGGGGAAAAAATGTCTGGATAAAGTTGATTTTAGCCTAGGTTACTTGCGGGGAAAAATACATGCACAGATACCCAAGCACCACTGAATAACATTGTTTGGTTTTGATCAACCAAATAACTGTGCTTGAAAAAACATACCATAAATATTATTTGGAGGAAAAAAAATGATCAAACAGGATACTATTGCAGGTTTTTATTTTGTTCATAAAAACACTTTTCAGAAACTGCAGAGTTTTTAGTCTGACAGTGTGTACTTGCACACATAAAGCACATGAAAATCTGAAAGATGAATTCTCCCATTCACAAACAATCTAAAAAGGAAGTATGGAAAAAAGATTATGCTGTTTAATGTATTTATACATAACATTATAAGGGCTATGTAAGACTCTATTCTGGTTTTATAGAAATACAGCATACCAGAAAATGGTATTATATTCTCAGATGAATCCAACATCATCATAAAAAATGACTTCTTTGATTTCAGGGAAATATACCTTCTACTGATTATGGAACATAAATTCACTTTACACTTTTGAAATGCATCCAAAAGAGCTGAATCACAGTAATTTTCAGTGGAAACACCAATAAACAACATGGTTTTACATGCATATGTAAAAATTAAATACTTGTTTAAGGCTAAAATGTGACTAAACCATTTTAAATGGCTTTTCCATTTCAGAAACCGCAAGAACCTACAC
The DNA here is from genome assembly GCF_000690535.1 of Cariama cristata. NCBI lineage: Eukaryota > Metazoa > Chordata > Aves > Cariamiformes > Cariamidae > Cariama > Cariama cristata. The sequence goes on from NW_009617915.1 coordinate 40,541, forward strand.
AAATTTAGTCAGCTAAGGTGTCTGATAATTTTAAAAAGCACTGAAACAATAGCCATAACCTCATCCTTAACCTCATCCTGCCATGCACTTACTCCTGCTATAGATTTACATGTATTTAGTATAAGTAATTGAATTGATACTACTATATCATCTCTCCCCTGTTCCCTGTTCTTGCTTTATGACACTGTGTCTACTGTTGGATCTTATTCTAAACCCAACTCACGATAATAGTATCAAACAATGAATAATTGTTTGATATTCAACTCTACATTTGTACATCTACAAATAGTGCACTGATATTCTCTATGCACATCTCCCACCTCTTGCACCATGGTTTTAGGTGCAAATTACTCAAAGATTTGTTTACAAGCTTGGCTGTACACCATGTGGTTATTTCCATTGAACCTCCTGAGAATATTTGCAGCAGGTAACATCAAGCATTTGACTGGCAAATGTCTGCAAGTCTGGGACCTCTGTTCGTTTCCTAACGAAGAGGGCATGAAGAAGTGGTGGGAGAGGGCAAAGGGGAGATGGAGGAGCGGCTCCTTTCCACCTCCACAAAGAACGCATGCTGAAGCTCATGTAAGGAAGATGAATGAACAGTTAACTTCTATATGGTGTTGCAATACATATCAGTAGCTTTAATAAAAAGTGACACAGGGCTGCTAGCTCCAGCAGTGGTCTACACAAGCATAAAGGTTCTGCAAGTTTTAACAGACATCAGTGCAGAGTCAAGGGCAAGTGCTGACCCATGCAAACCCTTTGCACCAGCTGCTGGTTTTGCTTTCTGGTGTATTTAGATGAGCAATTGCTAACAGCATGCACAAGGGCTGGTGGGAGTGGGCTCTGTGCTTGCAAATCTTGCAAGGCAAGGGATCACAGGTAACATCTGATAGTGCACTTGAGCACTTTAGGAGCACGCAGTGGGAAGTTCCAAGCACACTGGGTGTTGCCATTTAAGAGTATTCACTAAATGCAGAATAGAGCTTGATTAAAGAGAAATGAGAACATGGCACTAGCTCAGGATCATTAATTGCAGGATAATGATATTGCAACACTCAGAGAAGCTTTGTGATGCATGTGTGAGTAAATGCAACTTGAAGCCAAGGTAGTATTTTTACATGTAAATTATTACTATACGTGCTAGTGTTAAGTTCATATAAAGTTTCATAGATAAAAAAGAATGTTCATATACATACATGTGTAGATATGTACATTTATATGTATGTATATATATGTGTGTGTGTGTCTCCATATATATATGCATATCCATATATATAAATGCACATAACATCAAATGAAAATATTTTTTGCAGAGATGTGAATAGTTTAATTTTCAAACCAGAATGTGGCATTTGTCTGGGTGTGCATATATAATGTTTGGTCACTAGTAGCTGTAGTTAAATTAGAAGCATTTCTAAGGCTGTTATATTTTTTAAGGACCATTAGTTCTTTTAGAGTTCTTGCTATGTGAATAACGAATGTGTCAGTAACACTGCAAAGGATAAACCAAACTGCAAACATAAACTTTTAAAGCCTCGCTGTTTCTCTCTAAAGGAACTTTAATCTGTGCTTTGCCAGTCTGTGCGCTTATTCCTGGCTGTTGAGTAATGCGCTGAGCTTGTTTCAAGGGTTTAGCAACACTTGCAACCTAAAAATCAATTATATGAAAAACAATAAAAAATATTCTTATTGCATGCCATAAAAAAAAAAAAAAAAAAGATACAAAAGGTTAAGCAGAGCAGCCGGCATCTGCACACTAATGACATGATTGTTATGATAGGTGTTTGCTTTACCCTGGAGTGGTAACATTATAATTCATCCACCGCTGAATGAGTGGGGACAATTAATGCAGTCAATGTGTCCCACGTGTTCCCTGCAGCATTAACAAGGCAGCTCCAGGCCCCTCGGCAGACATGGGACTGAAAATTGAGCCAGCTCCCCCATTGAATGTGATCCTGATTACCTCCGCGGGGGCCACCTGCTGCTTCGTGCCTGCTGGTTTTGTGCACCGGCCACCTCCGTCCGTGGGGCCCCAGGGGATCACCGCCCGCGGCCGCGGGCAGCTGACACCAATCTGGCGAGCTGGGGACAAACAATCGTGGCCCACGTGCCCAGCAGCGGCACACCGTGCTTGGCCACGCTGAGCCCACCACGGGCATGCAAGCCCACACGTGGGCAGGGCATCACCCCCATTCCTGC